>NW_015151041.1:314005-321063 GCF_000732505.1 Cyprinodon variegatus
AGATAGATAGATAGATAGATAGATAGATAGATAGATAGATAGATAGATAGATAGATAGTCATTCACATGAACTGCACATTAAATACGTTGAGATTCCTGCTTAAAAAAATGACCAAATCTGGTAAATTTCAGGGATCTTTGTATTGTACCTTAACTGACACGAGGTAATATGTGTGTGACTGATTATTAAAGCACTTTTTACACATTTAGCTGTCTTTTCCTTTCATCTTTATGGACATGTGATCCTCGCTGCCTTTATTTCAAACATTCAGGCATTTACTCTCATTCCTGATGGAGTTTCGCAGCAGGGCTTTGGATGTCTCGCTGTGAGAGATTGACAGAGTGATTAGCGTGGTAATTACCAGTCACGTATAAAAGAACAAAAACAACCAATGTAATAAGCAGTGGGAAGCAGAGCTTAGTTATAATAGAGGAGGAAATAGTTGCTGAATGTCTAAAGAGGAAGATGGAATAAATCCATCATATGGACCAACAGCAACAATTAAGTGGATTAAACAAGGAAATAATAATTTAAAAAAAAGCCTAGTTGGAAGGTCTTTTCCCAGTGAAAGATGCCTGAAGGCTCTACTGCACGTTCTATATTTGGAAACCACAAGAAGAGCTTGACCCTGACTGCCCAGTTCAAGCGCTGTTTACTGCGCTCTGGGTGAGGTGGAGTTTTCTGGAAGCACGGTGAATTAAAGACATAAAAATCAACAAGAATTTAGTAAAAAAAAAAAAAAGCTTTTTTTTGTGAAAAGCCTTCCTCCCTGTGGTTCCTGTCAGAACATTAATTTACTGTACAATATGTTAAGAGCTGAGCTAATAGATGCAAACAGTCAAAATGAATTAAAACTTGAGTACAATCTTTTAAAACAAGTGTTTTTACATAGAGGTGAGTAAAATTATATAACAATTAAATAAGATTAATGCAATTAAAATCAGGGGGAAAATATTCTAATTTTCTTATTTCAAATGCAGTATTAAATATGTATTATTTTAGTGGTCAAACAAATTGTTTGAAATTTTTATTTTTACTTTAAGATCATACGAATAATGTACTAAACACTTTAAAAATCAATTTAATGAAGTCTTACAATTTACCTGTGATCTTGTGTTTAGAGGAAATTCTGTTAAATTATTAATCTTCTTTGAAGCAGATTTTGCTTAAAACAAGTGCAGTAATCTGCCATGTAAGACTTCTTGTTTTTAGGATATTTATATCATGATTTAAATAAATCTTATCAAATGCAGCACCGGCAGATTATTGCTCTTATTTTAAGCAGAGTTTTCTCAAAATAAGATAAATACCTCAAAAGAAGACAGAATCTGCTCTTGCTCACCTTATTAATCTCATCTTTAATCTCAACCCTAAGATCAAAAACTGGGCAGATTGTTTGTGGTGCGGTGTGTGTTATTTTTACTTCCTTTTGTTTGTAACATAAATCTACAAGAAACATTATTTTTTACTTCAGTGCAAACATTTTAAAATGCTTTCAAAACCCTTTCATGGCTGCCAAGATAATTACAACCACTCTTAAATTGTTGTCACAAATGCAGCTCTCTAGAATAATGATTATATAGCGTCCTCAAAGTTTTATGAGGCCGCTGGTCAATTTAATTTAATTGAATTCACTTTATTTATATACAGCCACTTAAAGAGACAATTCAACCAGATCAGCCAGTCAAATTGAGTCAAAGTTTTCTATCCAAGGAAAATCAGTTAATTGCAAAGCAATCCCTCACACCAAGCATGCTTTTAGCGACAGTCAAAAGGAAAAGCTCCATTTTAACATAAATAAACCTCCAGCAGAACCAGACTCAGTGTAAGCGGCCATCTGCCGAGGCCAACTGGGGTTCAACGAGACAGAAGCAGACATACAGAAAGAAGCAAAGATACAAAAGCTATTTTTCTTTAAACGTTACGAGCCTTATTTGCCATCCGGTATGTCTGGTGGAAACCTAACAGCATGAACACAAACTAAAGACACTTTCACTGTGGAAAAAGTTTTAATAACCTGCTGAGGGGATGCTTTTCCTCAGCAGGGAAGGAGAAATTGGTCTGAGATGATTGACCTAAATGCAAGGTTAACTAGAAGCAAACCTCTAGACGTCAAACCTGAGTAAAGGTTAACCCTCCTGCCAAACGTGAACCATAAACTTAAATGCAGAACTACATTAGGATGCCTTGGATCAAAGATTTTTTTTTTTATTCCAAAAATGACTCAGAAATAATCCTCCTGAGGATATGTGGCATCTTTCTTATTTTTATCTGCTCTATATCTGCTCTATTTTATCTGCTCTATAAGTAAAAAAAAAGACCAATATTGAAGTGTTTTAGAAGTTAAGGCAAGCAGATACTCTAAAGACTCTTCTGAGACTTTGAGGAGCTAAAAGAAAATCCACAACACACTTTTCAGTTTTTAATTTAAAATAAAAAAAAGGGGAAAGGACATTTCTTTTCACTTCTTCACTACTTTGTGTTTATCTGTCATCCTACAATTTGGATATAAAATAATAAAATGGTATAGATGCAATCTATAAAGATTGCTTTATAAAAATCTGTGTTCTTTGTCATAATCTGGATGTAATCCTGTGGAGTCTGTAATGATATGTCTTAGATGATTCTCTAAACTGGAGCAGAATCGAGGTTAATCATACCCTGTGCAGGTCCAGTGAGGTCTGACTAACAGTCAACATTGGCACCAACCTCACAAGGAGGACATGACCACAGCTAAGCTACTTTATCACTATCTAGGCCAAACATAGAGGTTTTATAAAAAAATTTTAAAATATTTATATGTTTTCCTAAACCCCTAATTTATTTTAAACACTTTATACATTTAAATTATGGAATTAAACATGTTTTTTGCACCTTTTGCATGAAAATTAGGAGACCTTGTAAAGCATATAGCAGACTTTTACATTTAACTCCATTTGCCGGCTGACCCTTTTCTGCTCTGTGCCGACTGAATAAAACATTTAAATAAAATTGCTGTAAATGCATGACACCATGTGCCCCATTTTCTTCCTACAGGTCACTGTGTCACCTTTTGCTGCCCCTATCCCAAAGATGTTAAAACCTCCTCTACTAATTAGATTAGGGAAAGAGCTTGGTATTAAAACTTTGCAGAGGAGCAACAATGTTAAGTAGGTCTTAATACTAATACTAGAACTTCTCACCTCTTGTGAGTTTTTCTCATGTATTTGGCCTCAGACGTCATATGATCAATCAGAATAAGGTCAATATAAGCACAGGTATGATTCCTTTATCCGATTAAATTGATTTCTAATAAACGTGTCAATGTAGGAGGCCTGTGCAATGCAGGGGAGACCATTACAATGTTGCCTGGGATGTGATTAAACAATATATTTGCATGCTAATTGATTGTCTATATTGAAAATACCACCTGGTTTAATCACCATGATGTGGCACAAGTTATTTTATTTATTTTAAGTACCAATCTTAACAATTAAGAATCAACAAAAGCATTATTTCTGTTAAAAATCTTACAACATCAGATTAAAAAATACTTTTTTTTAAAGATATGAGTTCAGCAGCTCCATGAATATTTGTGAAAAATAGCTTTGGGATATTTAAAACTTTTCAGACAGTTTATTTGCTGGAATATATAGAAAATTGATATTAATTGATTCATCCAGGTAAAAATCAACATTTCATTTACTAAATTAAAGTTACTTATTTCTATGTTGTAATTGTAGATGTTCTTTGTCACTTTGACATAGGGATGGGATTTTATTAAAAACATTTACATTGTCAGTTCGCAACACATGTCATCTCAAGGCACTTTACAAAGACAATTCAGTCAAATCATCAAGACAGATTAGTTAGTTTGATACGACAGAAGCACTGGTCAATAAATACTTTGCATGTTGGAAAAAAGGAGCAGCAAACTAGCCCCATAGGCAGCTCTGTGTAGAAGAGAGAGATAAATTAATGAGCTCTGAGACATTATTTTAATCAGAAAAGAGACAAAAACGCAGAGATAAAAGCACATAAGAAAGACCCAACTCTATCACGTATTAAAAAGTTGTTGATGACTGCAGCCCAGATGTTGTCTACCTCTAGGATGGTGTCACAGCCAGACATGACCAGACCAGATGTAGCTACCATAACGACAAAAAGCTGAAAGAGGATAAAATGAAACAATAAATTCACAAACGCTGAAAAATTGGAAAACATAAGTGGAATGAAGCAGAATGATGAAAGGTAGTCCCCATGTCCTCCAGCAGTCTAAGCCTACAGCAGCATAACTATAGAGACAGCTGAGGATAACCTGAATAAATCTAACTATAAGCTTTATTAATAAAAGAAGACTTAAAAGTAGACAGGGTCTCTGCCTCACAGACTAAAACTGGTAGTTGGTTCAACAGGAGAGGAGCTTGTCCACAATTAGAAGTTGTGGATTTCCTGATAAGGAAGAATTACAAAATCCCAGCATAAAAGTAACAAATATTTGGAATAGTTAGTCAGTATCATCCTGGCACAGGAATTGCTATTTTTCTATGATATAACAGAGATGAAAGAAGAAAATGCTAGAAACCTCTTTAATAACCGTTATGCAATGTAGGAATCAGAATGGTTTACTTAGTACTTGACTTACAAGTCGAATATGATCGCTCACTTTACAGCTCTTCTTTATATATATATTTCAAATGCATTGGACAAAATCAAAAACAAAAACAAAGAGGAAAAAGAGAAAAAGGGAGAAAATAATGGAGAATAAAGGAGAAGACAAATGAGGATAAAGAGAATACAAGATAACACCAGCCTGCTTTACACCTACAGAGGGAGAGAAAAAGAACGAAACAAACTGAAAAAGGGTATAACAGGTACAAACAACCAATGTAACATACATAACAAGAACATCACCGAAAAATACACAATTTCATTTAACACAATACTATATTGTAGTCCCAGGTGTCCAAAAGGCTCCAGAATACTGGAGCTGCAGAAGGTCTAACATAAGCTAAAGCCAAGCATAGTGTGGGAGGCTACACCAGAGCAGATCCAGCAATGGGTCCAGGGACCCAATACCCAAGGGTATGCTGACCCCCTGCAGGGCCAGTGAGTGTAAGCCAGCACACATGGGGATAGGTCCATATTGCTGCTGCAGTCCTGATTTGTTTTTATTGATTTCTAAAATCAGGAGAAATGTATTTGTGAATGTCAGCAGCTGTAAAAAGGTCATGTTTGTGAATATATTATTATCCCCTTTCTCCAAGGAGGAATGTTTGAAATCTCTAAAGTGTTGATTATGGAGAAAGAATCAACACTTTTGATATTTTAAATGCTAATTTTAAATATTCTCCACATAATAAACGATAAACAGGACTGAACTCCAGTTGATTTTTTTTTAATCACAGACATGCGGTGAATCTGAGTCGTCCTTAGAAAGTTAAACAGTCAAAGTTAGAAAGGTGATTTATTCCTATAGCATCAAATTAAACTGCAACTGCTGCAAACTTTCTATTTTCTTGCTCTGCGTATGTATTTATAGCTGTGTCAAAGTTTATTTAGCTCTACACCTTAGCTAAGATTAGTCATGTGGTCAACCATGACATATTATGTGTCAACATGTCTGCTCTGAGTGAGCGGAGGGCTCAGACTGTCCAGTTGCCTCCGTATGGAGTCAGACGTTGTAGGACGAGTGCAGAGTTGTAGATCATATTCTAGGAGCTCTCTTTCCAACACAAAACTTTCAAATCTCAGCTGAGCTCTTTGTCAAGGCAGCAATACTCACCTCTGACCCTGATAAACAACAGCAGAATTTATAAAACGTTTCTCTTCAATCATAAATTTGTTATTTAAAGAACCAAGAACAGGTGTTTTGTACCAAATTTAGAAACTGGTCTCTGGTCTCCCAGTAAGATTGAAAGTAAAAGTAACAAACTACAGGAGGGTTTAAAGAACAGCATTCTCAGAATGCCAGGTTACTCTATGTTTTGCATTAACTGATTAAAAGTATTTGCTGATGTTGTAGAAAGAGCAACTTTAGCTCTTATATGTATGGATAACTTAAGCCTCCTCTTATAATGCTGTTACAGTTATGATAAGAAACCAGGACTGGTTATTCCTTTCTGGAGTCGATTTACAAAGAGTCTGTTCTCAGAGAGGACAGTCCGATCCAACTCATACACTCTATTAACAATATAGAAGGTGAGCAGAGATAAAATGAATAGTTAAATAAAACATTTTATAATAATAAAATAAAAAATGAATCTGTTTCTTTTAAATGGAGAGGAGGTGATTAATAGAACCAGGATCCGGTGACACCTGACTCTACTGCAGCAGTGTGGGAATTGATAAAATGAGGAGCCAGACTATAGCACATTATCAGTGACTTTAAAACTAAAAAGTCCTACTTCCTGGTTGAAACATTTTTCCTCTTGAGTTTAGGCCAAAAAAAACAGGTCAAAGTAAATGATTGAAGGTATGGAGGGGACACACACTTCTATAAACTATACACAAAAACTTTAAACCATTAGAATATCTAATTTGTTTGGCTATCCATGTCATTTAATCTTAATCTCTAATTTCAGTCAGATTTTTTTCATCATCTTAAACCTAAATCTTTCCTTTAATTTTTGTGATGTTAAGATGTAGATATGTACATTTTTCTAAACCTGATTAGGTTTACTAGTGAGAACATTTTCTAATGTGGCTTTTTGGGAATATTTTCAACAGATTAGGGAGCAATAGAAAAAAATTATAACTGAAATCCATTCACATAGCTCTGGGCGATTTGCAGCTGAATGTGAATCGGCCGGGATTAGGATCAACACCTCCCAATCCGAGGCCATGGTTCTCCGGAGAAAGGTGGACTCCCCTCTTCAGGTCGGTGGAGAGTCCAAGTGGAGGAGTTCGAGTACCTCAGGGTCTTGTTCACGAGTGAGGGATGGATGGAGCGTGTGATCGATAGATTGATCGGTGCAGCATAGGCAGTGATGCAATCGTTGTATCTGACTGTCGTGGTGAACAGAGAGCTGAGCCAGGGGGCAAAGCTCTCGATTTACAGGTCGATCTGCGTTCCAAC
>NW_015151041.1:321624-336189 GCF_000732505.1 Cyprinodon variegatus
GATGGATGGATGGATGGATGGATGGATGGATGGATGGATGGATGGATGGATGGATGGATGGATGGATGGATGGATGGATGGATGGATGGCATTCACACAATCAAGGATAATGGTTCCTTTCTGCCATAAACAGGAGAAGTTGTAAAGTGTTTAACACTCATTTTTCCCTAACCAGAAATCCACATCTGACCTTCAGCATTTTGGTTTGTCCTCCAAGAACATCTCCCACACTCTGTGAGCAGCTCTGCATGTTCTCCTTTAAATAGCTCTGGAGCTTAACACTCGCTGCACGGTATTATTCTGCAGTGCAGCTCCAGGTTGTCCTCTCTTTCAAGGATTATTTGCATTGAGCTCTTTGGAAAATGAAAGAATAGACATGTAAATAAAAGAAAAATCTCTCACACGCTATCTTTTCAGATGTCTTTTATTCTAATATTTCTATCTTTTCTATTTTTCACTTTTCTGACTGGAATCAAATGCATCCATCTGTGCAGCATTTTCCATTGATTTCCAAACTGACATGTTGACCATATAGAAAGATGCTTACTTAAAAAATAAATAGCATTGCAATTTGCATCATTTTAAATAGAGACAAGTAGAAAACATATGAAAATTGCAATTAAAAGCTGTTTCTTTCTTTTGACTCGGGCAAATAAAAGGTCAAACTCGTGCTATCAGACCATGTTTTCTTCTTTTAGATTCATTTCTATGGTCTTCCTGCAGATTCTGCTGAAAGTGACATGAAGCTTAGATTTCTGTTCTTTGATAATCCTGGAGAAAAGTGGTAAAAATGTTCAAAAAGTCTGTGCTCTTAACCTTTTAACTCCTCGAACCCTTTGACTTTGCTGTGTGGATGGATCTTGGTGCAGATTAAGAGAGCTTACTGTCCTTTTTTTGTGCTGCCCATAAGTGGCCACACTTCCATTCTACCTTTTCTGCCAATTTGTGAATTTAAAAAGGTCTGCAACTCGGCACCATCCATACAGAGCAGTGCTTTTCTCTCTGAGAGATATGGCTCATTTGTAGTCAGAAAATATTCCTTTTAAAATCACTTATTTGCTTACGAAATAAGGCAAAGGTGGATTATGAAGGATTTACATACATTTCATCTTAATAAGAAGGATGTTTGCACTAGCTTGCATTATCTATATTTGGTCTACAAAGCAGTATAAATTGGTTTCTTCAGTTCTTTGAATAAATTAATTTGTGTTTTACTGCACATGCAGTTTTTTTATCAAATGCATACACTAATCAACTTGCTGGAGCAGAATAAGGAGCAACATTGTCCCTAAAAGATGAGTCTGCAGGTCAGCTGGAGTATGAAGACCTTGTTTTTTTGGGAACACTACTGCATCATCAGTCTGTCGGAGCTTTTAATATACAGAATTTTAACGTTAATGTTAAAAGGTGTCCCTGTTTGGTTAATATGATAGAAAATGGTCCCCAAACCTATGCAATAAAGTAGAACATCAACCAACATCACCGTAATACTCATAACAATGAGATTTTGCAAATTTTCTTTTCCATCCATTTTCCTTTATGCTTATCCCAAGCGGGGTCGCGAGGCGGGATACAACCTGGACAGGTCGCCAGTCCATCGCAGGGCAACACAGAGACAATCAACCATTCACACACACACACACACTTAAGGAGAATTTACAGAGGCTAGTTAACCTAACAGTCATGTTTTTGGACAAGGGGGGGAAGCCGGAGTACCTGGAGAGAACCCACGCATGCTCAGGGAGAACATGCAAACTCCATGCAGAGAGACCCGGGGCCAGGAATCAAACCCAGAACCTTCTTGCTGCAAGGCAGCAGTGCTACCCACTCCGCCACAGAACAGCCCAAAATTTTCTTTTCAATAATTTCATTCGATTCCATATTCTTACAACATCTGATGTCACGTTTGCTGACTATGCAATTTGCATTACAGCGACAAGAGGTTAAACAGACGAGTTGTTTGTGCTGTTGCTCCAAAGTTAGATATTAAAATAAGGAAAATATTCCAGTTTTGCATGAGGTTTTGTACTTTCAGTTCAGTCTCCTCGTGTTTTAAAATAAACACCAGAGCTCTGCTGTCAAAGCCATTTACTCTAAATATGCAAATGCCCTATGCAATGCATGTTATGTCTTTAACGCATATTTAAAATCTAAAATGTGAAATCTATTTACCTGAAACCCTAATATTTAACTCTTGTGATAACTAGAATTTCTAGTCTTGATAGAAATTCCCTGGAATATTTTAATTTATTTTTTTCCGCCTAACTTTAATAAAATGATTAAGGTCAACAGGACTCAGACCGGGCTTTAATGTTTCTTCATATATATCTTGCATCTGTTGACTTGTTAAAATAATTAGCAGCTCAGTAATATGATATATTTTAAAGATTTCAACTTTTGTGTTTATCTTTGCAGAAGTAGGAAAAAGTGTATTTTTCTTCACTTTTTGAGAAAACATGTTCACTGCTTCACTAAATGAATCATTTGTTCCTTCAGCGGATCGTTGGCAGAAAAGGTCTCTCTAAGTTTGGCATTCCTCCAGTGCTGCTGCCAGTTTTCCTTTCTTGTGTCAGTGTTATATAAGAGCTTAAGAAGTTGGTGTGCTGCACCAGTTGCTCTGTGGAAACAATCCTTTGACGCACAGATTGACCTGAATCTGATTTTTACAGGCTTATGCCGTCATCGGGCCAATCTGAGCTCAATTTGTAGAAGTGTTTAAATCTTTTGTCCCTTTTCCACAAATAAATCTAGAGTGTTTCTTCTTAAATGGATAAACAAACCAAAATGAACAGTCTTTTAAAATCTTTCAAAGTCTCTTGCATAAGTATGAGACCTTTTGAAGAATTTCATTGCACAGATGTGGGAAAAGCCCCTTCAGACAGTGTAACAGTGTGACGGCAGCATTATTATTATGGAGATGCTTTTTTTCCAGCAGGCACACGGAAATTGCTCAATATTTTTAGGAGAATGGATTAGTGGAAATATGGTGCAATCCCAGCAGAAAACCTGTCAGAAACACCAAAAACCTCAAACAAGTGTGTTTAAAAGTTAGAGCCACATTGAAAGGTGCACAGATCCACAGCATTTCTATATACTGTGGATCTGTGCACAGTCTGATTTAAGCATTTTACAATCAAGAATTGACAGAATCTTTGACTATAGATGTTCAAAGCTACTTAAAAGACATGCCAGACTATATGCTGCTGTAATGGCCCAAAAAGTGATTATTCAATGTTGACTAAAGAGATTCAGTGCACAATTTTTAGTCATTTTATTTATAAAAAAATGCATCTTTCTTCCACTTTACAACTATACACTACTGTGTTTTTCCATAACATAAAAATGCAACAATTTTAAATAGGTTTGTGGCTATATTGTAACAAATGAAAACATTTAAAACAGTTAAAAAGGAGTTGAATTTTAGTGTAAGGCGTTGTACACTGTCTTTTCCTCCTGCTTTCTCTGCAAAACATCAAATGTGCCATTTCTGTGACATAAATGACAAACTTTCTAGATCAGAGTCACAGCATGGTCTGCTCTGCCATCAGAGCCTTTTACCATTTCCCTGTTGGGCTGAGCTGGGAGAGACTTTTACTGCAGCAAGCGTGTGGGTGTGCAGTCATTTGTTTTCCATATTTCATTTTAGGGACGCAGTGAAAACACTGTGCCAAGGAAAAGGAGAAAAACAGCAAGCAGGGAACAACTGAGCTGGCCTGCAGCATTTAAGCCATCATCAAAATAAATAAATGCATAAATAAAAGATGAATGAATTCATACAGAAGTTGTTGCAAAAAAATATCCAGAGTTGGTTTTTTGTTTTGTTTTATGAAGTTGGACTGAAAAGAAATGAAAGAAAGCATAGATGCAGACATGAGGCAGATCATGGTATGGAAATAAGGTCATAAGCAGAAACACAAAGGAGAGATCTGTATATTTATCATGGATACATATTTGTCCATGCCAATTAAATTACATGCTGCCATCATGTTTTGCATGACTGGTGACCTGTCCATGGTGTACCTTGCCTATTGCCCGTAGACAGCTGGAAATATGCACAAGCACCCCTCGTGACACTGCTTTGGATAAGCGTGACATAAAATGATTTCTGCTATTTTTTCACAAATCCATTACTGTAAAAATGTCCACAGCTGTACACTGATTATTTATCCTTTCCAGATGCACTGTATTTATATTGTAAAAACACTATAAAGTACAGCATTTTCATTTTCTTAACTCTGTCACTTGTGACCACTTTTTCTATAATATTTTTGCTGCTATCTATAAGTTAGTGTTTAAGTAAAGCAAATGTTTCAGTCTTTTAATCAAATTGGAGCTTAATTACAGCATAATCTAAACATTTAAAGCAGGATTCTGGTCTCCAGACTGCCCTCTAGTGGATGGTTACTTTTTTGCAACTATTGCCCCCTACCTTTCTGATCTGCAGCCCTGCCTCAATTTTTCCAAGTTTGCAATTTTTTTTACTAACACATAAATAATGGTATTGATACAATCTTTTGTATATTTGCATACATATAACTGACTAATATGCATTAGTATTTTTAATTGAAAAAGTCTATTTTCTTCAATGGCAGTTGAGGCAGAGAACTAAATAACAAAATATATCTCTTATTTTGTAGACATGAAACTAAGGATGACAAAATATTGCAAATCAGCTGAATAGTGAAAGACTGAATACCATGTGTGAAGGATCATTAGAGCTAAAGATGAAAGAAAATAGCATGGTTTCCTTTAAGCAACAAACAAGAAGCAGCCAAAATGGTAAAGAATCAAAAACAAAAATATCAACTGGACTAGATCTGAAAGTAAAGTAGACAGACAGGGATAAAGCGCGGAGCAGGAGGTGTAATCCGAGCCTTAAGTCTTATTAGGAGAGGACACTGGGCGGATTGTAACGTTTGCTTCTCAGAGGGTGAAACTAATTGGATGTCTCTGATTTACAGTGATTGATGTTTGCATGGCACACAACCGGATGGTGTGGGTGGAAGACATTGCGTTGGGTTAGAGAGTCCCAGAAGCAGAACTTAGTGTTAATCATATAAAACTAAAGATGCTGAAGCAAACCAATCACAAAAAAGCAACAACAAAAAGAAAAAATCTGAAAAAAGCTTAATCTCATCATAATAAAAGAGTCCGTGTGCAGATAATAATTCTCAAGGTTACCACACCCACCTGGATTGGACCACTCTGACACGTTAAAATGTTTTGATCTAACCTCATTCATTCATGGCTGATGGTTAGGCTCTTTTTTTCTGTATAAAAGCAACTTCACTAACATTTTAACATCAGCTGTGACCAGCTCTCCTGTCCAGGCAGAGGAAACCTTCGCCATAGCATGATGCTTCCACCACAATGGTTTCCTGTTTTCATGTTGCTTAGGTATTATTTATTTTCACTGTCTTCCATTTGTTTGCTGTGTCACTTTCTGGCTTGCTACAAACTAGTAAAAGGGACTTAACCTTTGCTTGTGTTTGACAGTAGTTTCCTTCTTTCCACTCTTACATTCAGGTGAAATTTATATTGCACAATAGCTACAGTTTAGAAATTGTTTTCTGCCTGTGCTTTGGATGTTTGTAACGTCTCCAAAGTTAAAGTGAACATCTTGGTCATTGCTGTTTAGATTGGAAATCATGTCTTTTTAGGTTTGCACACTGCAAAAACAATCTGGAAATAAGAAAAAGTTCTTAAACTAAGAATATTTACCCCTTATTTGAGTAGGTAAATAAGATGATTTGCCAATGGAATGAGTGTTTTTTACTCTTGAAATAAGATAAGATAATATGCACTTGAAAAAAAAATGCAATTATTTTTTTCTTGTTTTAAATGTAATATGTCTTATTCCTTTGGCAAAGTGTCTCACTTACCTCATGTATTTTCAAGAAAAAAATAATCTTTTTTCTTAAGAGAAATGACTTATTTAGATTTACATGTTATGGTGCAGTTTATCTATCTTTCCATGTTTCAGATGGCAGACTTAACATTAATATTACATATTTCTTCCTAAGGTGTATTCTTCGTTCTTCATCATGTTTGAAGACTGAATGCACTTGCTTTGATCTGATAATCACTCCTTTAGTATTACAGAAAAATCCCCCTAAAGACCATCGTTACGCTGAAAATGAATCCATCAGAGAAACAGGCTCTGTGTTGACGTCAAACAACATAAGGAGTTTTTCCTGCACCTTGCTTTAAAAATGCATTATGCACATTTCCTATGCCTGCAGACATGGGAAATGAAGCAGTTTGATGCATGTTAATGAGCCACATTTTAAAAAGTCCTGAATTCCTGCTTCCTTAGAGTCAAAGCTATTAATGGCAGCAATCATTTCAGCATGTGTTTCCCTCTGCCCAGTACCACATGCTCACCTTTAGCTGGTATATAAATCCCCTTACTGCTGATAAATAAAACTATGTTTTCTTGTTTTCCTTTTTTAATGTTGGTGTCTTTAGTTGTAGCCCATAAATTCCCAATCTGTTCTGTTTCATTATTCACCTCCACTACCCGATTCGCCCTCGGCGATCTAAGCATCCCATTTCCAGCTCGCAGTTTCCTAATGTGCTCATAAATACTTAACAGAGTCCATAACATTGCGATGCAGGGAAGGAGGCTCTCCGGCTCTTATTAAAACCTGAGCGGGGGGTCGAAGAAGACAGATTATGGATCCTTTACGTTTTCAGCAGCTGTGAGATAATAAAACCAAGAACACACCGAGCATTTTTAATGAGCAGGAGACAAAACACAGCAAGTGCACCATAATGATAAATTTCTGACTCTATACATACTCTGGAAGTGTTTGAATTTCCCTTTGGAAACTCAGAGAAAACGACCAAGTGGGGAATACTGTATTAAACTTTTCAATTCATGTAAATAATCATAAAAATAATGATAGTAATAAATTCCAGATGGTTAAATCCAGACCAAAGAATCGTTTAGGAAGATTTATTCTTTTATTTAAGCTTGTACTGCAGTTGCTTCTTGTTCAGATAGTTAAACACATTTCAGTACTTTGGTTTATAAATATTCTTGATCATTATAATGTTTTGATATCAAATTCAATATTTGTGCATTTGTTGTCCAGGATGCCTCTTAATCTCTCATAAAGTAACACCTGTCTGCAGCTGATAGTTCTGCTTTGACAAGAGAACAAGAATAAATCCTATAAATTAAAGACACAAACCAACTGCAGAGACATACAAGGAACGATTACGTCTGCTACTAAAGTGTTTTAAGAACCATATAAACCTTTTTTTTTTCTTAAAAGTATGGGGTTGTTTTCTTCTACACAAACACATTTACTGACATCCCATTTTAGTCAAAAAGCCTCAATATCTTTGCAGTTATAACATCTTAAACATCTCTTGGGACGACTTTTTATAGGCTTCAGGAATTTCTTATAGGGATTGTTAAAGCTTAAGCATATTTTTGAGGTCAGACACTAATGTTGTATTAGATGTTTTGGCCTTCATCCTGAAGGGGTTCTGCGTTGTCAGGACTTTGTGTATGGCAGGATAATTCTCCCATACTTTGTGCAGACCAGTCAAATTCTTCCACACCAAGCTAACCCATCCCATGTCTTTATTGAGCTGGAAATAAAGGTAATGTCTCTTAAATCTTCCCAAAACTTTAAAAGAATTAAACACCTGATTGTTTCAGTATCCAAAGCTACACTATAGTGTCTCTGCACAGGGAGGAATTTATCGTTAGGCAATACTAGCCAGTTGCCTTGGGCCCCAAGTTCCTGGGGGCCCCATAAAACTCTGTTTACATGTATGGTTAAAACAACTATTTCTTATCTGTGAACAGTAATTATATTTTTGATAAAATTCCTTTTGCTAAAATGCCTCCAGAATGCTTATAATATTAAGTGTGTCTCAGGACCTTCAGTTTCCACCATATTGGATCAGTCTATTTGCTGCACATGTGCAGAAAGCTCCAAACAGAAAGCAGCAAATCATTTGAAAAAAACGATGCTAAGAGCAGTGTTGCGGACTTAGAGCTTTTCTCACTATAGTTAGCGACTTTTCAGACCCCTCTAGCACTTTTATTTTAAAAAGTGCCTAGTGCCAAATCTTTTTCTGCTACTTGAGACTTTGGCAACAACATCTAAAAGCAGCGAACTCTGCTCTCTAGAGCAAGTGGATTCATAACCCCGCCTCCTGCTCTCCTCTATCTTGTCTGCTGTCATGATTCATGCAGCTATTATTTCATCCAAATGAAAAATGGAGAACAGATAAGCAGATCATGGCTTGTCTACAGTGAAAAGAAGGACTGGGTTATTTACTTTTGCCTTCGCCTTTTTGGAAACACAGGAAGGAGCAATCGGCTAAGTGAGCCCAGTGATTGAAAAAAAAATATCTTTCATCCCTTTTGAGACAGCATGAGAAGTCAGCTGGGTACAAAACATAGAGAGGAAAACAACAAGAAAAGGGACAAGAAGAGAGGGACAAAATGTAGAACAGATAATGTATGTCTATTCCATAAAAATGTCTTTATCTCGTCATTTTTATGATTTGTCTTCTCAAGTCAGAGAACACAAAACCCTTTGCTTAGGGCCTCACATTTTTTTAATCTGCCCCTGCCTCTGCATCAACTCTTACACTTTATATAGCACAGTCAAAAAAGTGCCCTTCTAAAGGCAACAGACCAACCCAGCTATGCCCTATGTATCGCCAGACAGACAGGCAGGATTTTTCCCTCCAGAGAACACGTCTCAATGAAGAGTTCCAAGGCCGCCTGCATCTCAACACTGGATCAAACCCTTTGCACAAAATGTTGTAATGAAGGACTAGGATGGAGCTGCTTGGTCATGAAATCACATACCATGAAAGAAATCTATTAAAGAAGGAAATCTAGGCATCATTCTCCCAAGCAACAGTCTGTAGTTCATTCTTGATGATCCCAAGGTGTTTGGACCTTGGTCTTGATGCAACAGAGAGACCCTGACTTCCAGCTGGACATCACATTACACATGGTGCAATCTCTGCATCCATGGTCCATTTTGGATTGCAAAAAGTCTGCACCCCTGGTCCAATAAGCACTGATCAGAAAATCCAGTATAGCCTTGCTGGTATTCCCCCTCTAAAACACTGAATGAGGAGTTTTTAAATCTCCTCCTGCCGATTGATCAAGATAGAATCCAATTTCAGTGTCTGGTGTGGTTCTGACCCAGATGAGTCGCTGCCTGCCTTCCTGAGCTGTGAGCTGCAGGAACAACTGAGCTAAAGAACTGAACAAAGACAATATCTGAATAACTCATTTGAACTCCTTTATGTTTATTGATTCTTTCATTTCTTTATGCATTTATTCCAATAATGTTTGCATACTTTGTTGAACATAATAATAATTATATGATGAGGATTATTAGGTTCAATAAATAGTCTGTGATTGTTTATACAGCAGGGACAGGTTTTCTAAAAGAACAGAGCCAACCTTCTTTTAACAACTTGAATAGACAGAAACAAATATTTTCATGCAGTTAATGATCAATAACTCTGCTTTAATTATAAACATGTTATTTATTTACTGACGGTAAAGACATCTTTGATTTTAATAGCCGGTTCAAAGCGTCCAGCCACAAAGGTAAGCTGTTAATAGCATCTTATAGTTGAGCCAACTAGTCATAATAATTTGACTAAATGTAATTACTTGGGTTTATCCTTGAGTTGAATGCATTTGAATAACTTTGAATTGATTAACTATAACTTTTAGTTCTAGTTAATAATATATTCAATATATGCACAACTTGCATGGCTGGTGTAAAGCTCCAGCACCTCACCAATTTTGCTGCCTGCTGATTCCACCTTAAGATGCTGAACGTGGATTTACATAGCAAGTCTTACTGCTGTATTTACTTCAAAGTGATATTGACGTTCAGCAGTACCTCCATTTGCCAGGACCCAAAACTACCGTATCCAGCTTTGGGGATATGATCGGCTGAATCAGAGGTTAGATAAGGCTGCGTTCAGGCAGAAACAGCAGGAGAATAGAGCAAGAACATTGGAATAGAGCGCACAAGAATAGAGAAGACTGCTGGCCATACTGGACTCTGGTCCTAAGGGAGGACAGTGTGAGTTTGGGGCAGTCCACCAGGCAGAGAGCAGCAGAGCTGGGGAGAGGTGGCGGCTGGCTGTGACCTGCACTGGAGATAAAGGAGGACAAAGTAAGCCATTAATGTAGCCCTAGGGCTACATTAATGGCTTTTTGATTTGTTTTTTAATAGAGACATATAAACACTAATACTAAATACTAAATTGCAGCTACATATATATACCATAATGAATAACATTGTGTAATCACCATCTATAGGTTTTGCCTTCCACACATATAGATATCTAAGGGAAACCTGCTGCTCTTGATTTTTTTTCTGTTGTAATGCGCTCTGTTTTCTGTCCTTCTCATCTCATACATAGGTGGAAGCAGTCTTCAAGGAGTTACTGTATGTCTTCTGTGTTTTGTCCATTTCTGCTGTTCGTTTCCTCTCTTTCCATGCACTCTTTCCTGTCTCTCAATCTTTCCCCTCTTTCTTTCTCACCTTCCTTTCCGTTCAAGTTGTATTCGATTTACTCCCTTAGTAATCTTGAATTAAGTTTCATATATACAAATACCAAGCAGAGCCTTTTGGCAAAAATCATAATGGTCTGGTTGTAAAAGCAAACCTGTTGGGCTATCATCCAGATCCGGGACATCTACCCCCAGAGTCATTTTAGCCCCACGGATGGGGCCGCCTCTGGAGCGGGTTTACTGTTGCCTTCTGTATCTCTGCTTCTTTCTGTATGTTTGCTTCTGTCTCCCTTGAACCCCAGTCTGCCTTGACGGATGGCCGCTCACACTGAGTCTGGTTCTGCTGGAGGTTTCCTCCTGTTAAAAGGGAGTTTTTCCTCTCCACTGTTGCTACAAGCATGCTTAATGTGAGAGGCTGCTTTCGATGTCAATGAGTCGATGCAATCAACTGTTTTTTCTTAGATATAAAACTTTGAATCAATTTGACTTTATGATCTGGTTGAATTGTAAGAATTCAGATGACATGTGTTGTAATTTGGCACTATATAAAAATAAATAAATATAAATAAACTGAATTGAATTTAATTATTGGAAAAACAGGACACAAAAAAAAGAAAAGAAGCATGTTTGTATTTCTGTGTAATCCTGTACATTGGCGCTCCATCTGAGGTCAGATGTGGGCTATGTGTAGCCAAGTGAACCCCTCAAACTTTGTGGTCCTCAGACCATTTCTGAAGCATTGTGCTTCATGGCAGGCTGCATTATCCTGTTCAAAGTGGGCACAGTGTTCAGGATTTAACATAGGATTCCTGACTGCACTGTGGTGATGCAACAATCTGCAATGCATTTGGTCTTTACAGATTTCCCTCATAACCACCACCTCTTCAACATTGTAAGCTACTGTGACTCGTCTGTTGGATCAGACCCGACGGGCACACCTTCCCTCTTCACAAGCACCAATGAGCCTAAGCTGCCTCTAATGTTCCTTCCCTAGATGTTTCATACAAACTCCAGTTTTGTTGAGCTGACAGCCCCTGCTTGTTACTGAGAATGAGAGAATATTTTATGTGTTTCATGTGTAACCACAGAATTTAAATGTGTTTTTAATTTTTTTTTTTTAGGGGGCAGCATAAGCTGCGGCCTGTCATCCATGGCAGCATGCAAGATCAACCACCGTAGATACTGATCACTGCAGACTGGGAATAACTCACACCAGCTGCAGATTTTGGCAATATTATAACCACAATTTATCGTGTATTAGAGTCACAACTGCCAATTTTTACACCCCTTTAAAACTGTCAATATATTGGGTGCCTGACATGAACGGGGCTGCTTATATGCGTGTTTTAAAAGTGGAAGTTTGCACAAGATGCAGCAAAGTAGGCCTAAGCTCCGCGCCTGTGTGTTTCTGCACTCGAAAAGATGACTTGAAGACCTTTTTTGGCTCAAACATGGCTAAGTTATTAAATTACCAGTAATATATTGTATGTTTTGATCACCTAAAGTCTGTGTCTCGACCATCTGATTGGAAATTGCATATTTAATTGCTTGTCAAAATGACCAAGAACTGCTGACTGAGCAGAAATCTATTCATTTCTGCTCAATTCCAAGTTTAGGTTTTGTATATTATTTTCTTAAAAAAACATTTTACTTTTTTTTTCAGAAATGAACTTTGACACTGGATGTTGTTTTGATGTTTATTCCTTCTGTATGTGAAATGAGAACATCAACCAAACCTGGATGCAGTTTAGCATAAATATCCGCATTGGTCAATCATATTATGCTGCTGGTGTAAATATCTTGACATATCAAAATGGAAAGCAATCACACACATAACCTGCATAGGATGCAAACATGCTGTCTTGCTGTGCTTAGAGCTCCTTTATTAAAAGTTGAGGAAAATGTATTTTCAATGGTAGCCACAGAAAAGTAGTAAAACATGGTAGGTATGGCTAAAAGATCAAATCCTACATACTTTAATGTATTTTTACTATAAGACAGAACAGTTTCTAACTGTCTTGTCCATAAAGAGATATTTTTAGATCCCTGTGCTGGAGAAGGCTCTGCCGTCTCTGCTGCAACATATTGTGCTTTCTGTAAGCCGCAGTGAACTTTAAAAGCTCCTCTGAACTCAAATTCCTGCTGTAGGCATACAAAATATTCTCTTTAGCCCATCACACACCCACACTGCAGAAAAACAGTGATGCATTACAGGAAGGATGCAGCCTCACGGATAATTAATGGGGGAAAAAGTGACGGGCCCAGGGTGAAGAAAACTAAAAAGCAGGGGTTGCTGCATTAAAAACACGGTAGAAATGTTGAGCTGAAGCTTAAAGAGGAGAGAAAAAGAAGAGAACAGATGGAGTGTTTTTCTCCATCCTTCCCCAGGTACCTCCATCTGGGCTAATATCTCATTACAAGTCTCAGCCAGCAGCACTGAGGCAGTCAGGCAGAGGTCAGGAAACCTCCAGGGAGGCAAACTAACAGTCAGCCTCACATTTAGCCCAACAGCATAAAAGACTTTGAAGAACGGCCTCAGAGGAGAATTCTGCAGGGATAAATAGTCATATAGCAACATGTGGGAATGAACCATTCAGAAATCATGATGTAACAAGAACAGAGGAGGCCCTTAATATCTTATGACTCATACAAAAGTATGTCATTTAAAACAAGTGTCCGAGCTCCAGTGTTCATAAACATGATTATCTTATTTTTCCAACATAATTAGTGAAAAAGTAAGCAGAATCATTGAGATTCATCATTAACAGAAGCAGTTACCAGTTTGGCCCAGCAGGGGGCACGTCAAACCCACACAGACAATCCTGTCTGCTCTCTCCTGGAAAGAAGTTAAAAACTTCTGCTTTTTTCCCCCAAACTCTGCCTAAAGGGGTTAAAGACGGCATATCTCTGGGGTTCAGTCTGCTGTGTCTAACCACACCTCTGCATTCTACACACTTTGCACATACCAGAGTCTGCTATGAATAAAGTCAGCGGTTTCACTTGCTTAAACTGCTGACTAGATATGCAGACGACAAAGGCTTTTCTGTTCTGATTTGGGCTCATAATGTATTTACTTATTTGCCAACTAGCTAACAGACGTGCGCCGTTGAAGCATTGCTTTCTTTATTTATCTTGTCATGTTTTTTTATTACCTATGTTTCATATTTGACCAGTTAATCTGGCTTTCATCCACAAACACTACGTGAACCGTAGCTTAAACATTAACTCTCCCAGCAATAACAGTTGCTGTGGCTTAAAAGAAAAACTTGGGGTTGAGTCCAGCTTTATTTTTCACCTAAAGATATCAGAAACCTGTTCCCAGTTTGCAGTTGTAAACTTCTTTTGTGTTGGTCTGTAATATTTATGGTTGTGGTTTAATCCAACAAGCTTTTCATTGTTAGATTACCAATAATACTGAATATGTGTTATCAAGTGCATAAAAATGATGTTTAATTCTGGTATGAGAGTCTGAGGGTCTGGTAGCACATTTTTCATCACTCAGTTCCAGTAGAGGACTGAAACTTCACACGCCAGTTTGCTGTCACTATCTTGGTTTACAGTTTGGCGTGTTGTGTTGTACAAACACATTACTGCAAGCAATGTTGGCAGCTGCAAACTGAGAGAAAAAAAAGCAGCGAGCCAGACAGTTCGACCCAGTTTATAGCCCCTTTAGAAGTCTACACTTTTTTATACAGCTTAGTGTGCAACTATGAATTTAGTTTGGCATCTTAAATGGTGACAACTTGTAATTTAAGTATTTCAGATTTTTGTCTAGAAAAAAACTCACTGAAAACAAGAAAATGGAATGTAGACCACAGTTCTTACAAACCTTTAATTGAAAAGAAATAAAATAAAACTTTTTGAGACTCAATTGTCAGGAGTTGTTGGTGCTTTGTGCTTTGTTTATGAAAACTTCAGAAACACAGAAAGCAAGGAAGGAAGGAAGGAAGGAAGGAAGTTAAAGGGAAGGAGGAAGGAAGGGATATAGAAAGGAAGGAAGGAATGTAGGAAGGAAGGGACGTAGAAAGGAAGGAAGGAAGGAAGGA
>NW_015151041.1:337257-340686 GCF_000732505.1 Cyprinodon variegatus
AGGTGATCCATCAGTTCTTACCATTTATAGGCCAATTTCAAATTTATGTGTTTTATCTAAAATTCTGGAGTCTCTTGTTTGCGATGTTTGTTCCTCCATTCAAATGAAATCCTTTCTAAACATCAGTCAGGTTTCAGAAAAAATAAACAGCATTATTACTGCACCTATGGAGGTGATAAATGATATAATTGTAGCACTTGATAAAAACAGTACTGTACTTCACTTTTAATTAACCTTTCAAAATCTTTTGACACCTTTCAAAAGCTATTCAGAGCATGCGGTTGCTTGGTTTTCAAATGATCTAGAAAACTGGTCCCAGTGTATAAAATGTGAGGGGCTTTGTTCTGAATATGTTACTCTTCACAAGGGTGTGCCACAAGGTTCTGTTTTGGACCCCCCCTTATTTATCTTGTACATCAACAATGTTGAGCACAATTTCTCTGATGCTAATATGCATTTTTATGCTGATGATACTATTATTTATTGCTTTGGGTCATCTCTTGAACAGGTTATTAATTCCCTACAGAAAGCCTTCGTTGCTGTACAGTATTCATTCATTAATCTTAAATTGTTTCTTAATCTTGACAAAACAAAGCTAGTGTTTTTTTCAAATAATAGGAAGGTGCCTAAAATCATTCCAATAGTGTCCACTCTGGAGGGGAATGTTATTAAGGTGGTACATGAATATAAATACCTTGGAATTGAAATTGATGATTCCCTCACCTTCATATCTTTTATTGATAAACTTGTTAAGAAATTAAAAGTTAAACTGGGCTCCTTCTTTGGTAATAAGAGTAAAAAAGCACCTTGTCTCTGCCATGTTTTTATCGGTCTTAGATTATGGTGACCTTTTTTATAAGAATGCTACTTCTTCATATCTTCAAATGTTAGACTTTGTTTACCATGCTTCATTAAGGTTCATTACAAACTGTAGAGCCATGACACATCACTGTGACCTGTACTCTCAGGTGGGATGGCCTTCCCTCTCTATGAGAAGGCAGTATCATTGGTACATGTTTGTTTCCAAGGCCCCTCTTGGATTACTGCCCTCTTACATTTGTACCTTACTTACACAGAAAAGCATGGCTTCTTATGCCCTGAGATCCAACCATCAGNCAAGGACATCCCATCTATTTGGAAATCTGCATTTGTCCTTCCTCTAATAAGAAGGTGATCCATCAGTTCTTAACAATTATAGGCCAATTTCAAATGTATGTGTTTAATCTAAAATTCTGGAGTCTCTCGTTTGTAATGTTTGTTCCTCCATTCAAATGAAATCCTTTCTAAACATCAGTCAGGTTTCAGAAAAAATAAACAGCACTATTACTGCTACTATGAAGGTGATAAATGATATAATTGTAGCACTTGATAAAAAACAGTACTGTGCTTCACTTTTTATTGACATTTCAAAATCTTTTGACACCTTTCAAAAGCTATTCAGAGCATGTGGTTGCTTGGTTTTCAAATGATCTAGACAAACTGTTCCCAGTGTATAAAATGGGAGGGACTTTGTTCTGAATATGTTGTTCTTCACAAGGGTGTGCCACAAGGTTCTGTTCTGGACCCCCTCTTATTTATCTTGTACATCAACAATGTTGAGCAAAATTTCTCTGATGCTAATATGCATTTTTATGCTGATGATACTATTATTTATTGCTTTGGGTCATCTCCTGAACAGGCTAATTATTCCCCACAGAAAGCCTTTGTTGCTGTACAGTATTCATTTAGTAATGTTAAATTGTTTCTTAATCCTGACAAAGTTAATGCTGTTTTCAAATCATAAGAAGGTGCCTCAAACCATTCCAATAGTGTCCACTCTGAAAGGGGAATGTTATTAAGGTGGTACATGAATATAAATACCTTGGAATTGTAATAGATGACTCCCTCACCTTCATATCTTTTATTGATAAACTTGTTAAGAAATTAAAAGTTAAACCGGCCTCTTCTTTGGTAATAAGGCAGTAAAAAAGCACCTTGTCTCTGCCATGTTTTTATCAGTCTTAGATTATGGTGACCTTTTTATAAGACTGCTACTTCTTCATGTCTTCAAATGTTGGACTTTGTTTACCATGCTTCATTAAGGTTCACCACAAACTGTAGAGCCATGACACATCACTGTGACTTTCTACAAGCCCCTTCATGGATTACTGCCCTCTTACATTTGTACCTTACTTACACAGAAAAGCATGGCTTCTTATGCCCTGAGATCCAACCATCAGCTGTTGCTCACTGTTGNAAGGAAGGAAGGAAGGAAGGAAGGAAGGAAGGAAGGAAGGAAGGAAGGAAGGAAGGGTGAATTTTGGCCTCCCTCCACTCCTGGATCGTCTTAGGCCTCCACCAAACCTAAATTCCTCTCTTTTTGTTCTCAGGTCTTTGACCCTTAACAACCACTACTTTGACATTTTTTATAGAGAAACATATGCAAGCACACTTTCATTTAATAATTTAATAATAATAACCTCACCCAGTTAGTCAATTCTTCCACCGGGCTTAATTCCGAAGGTCCAGATAAATCTACCTTGATTGACTTGATCTTAACTAATGTGTCTCATAAATTCTACTTCTTGGGTGTCTTCTGTAATGACCTAAGTGATCATTGTGTGGTTGCTGCATGTAGAAGCACTAGGATTCCAAAATGCAAACCCCGTATAGTTTGCAGAAGGAATCTTAAAAATTTTAATGAACAAGCCTTCTTTCATGTTTTTTATATATAAATCTAATTCCACATGTAGAGCTAGCCTGGACTTTTTTTTAGAGACATTTTCATGCAAGTAATAAATAAACATGCACCTTTGAAGAAATTCAGGGTAAAGGGGCGAGAAAATCTGTGGTTTTCTCCAGATCTGGCAAATGGTATTAATGAGCGTAATAAAGCATGGGACAAGACAAAACAAGACACTCTGCCAGTGATTGGTCATATTTTAGACAGCTTCGAAATAAATGCACTTTGCTAATTAAAAAAGGCCAAAGCAGACTTCTTTTTGTCCATGACCAGTGAAAACCTCAATGATCCACTGAATTCTGGAAAGTGACCAAATCTCTGTCTGTTAAAAAAAATCCACAGACTCAGATTTTAGTTCCATCATAAACTTTATTTAATTTTGCATTGTTTTAACCAGCATTTTTTATCGTCTGGTTCTCTATTTGATTCAAAAGAGACAACTACTAGGAATATTTTTGCAGAATCTCCCAAGTTTTGTGGAGAGCCTTTTAATTTTGCTCCTTTTACTTGCAGCAAAGTATATAAAGCTTTAAGAACATTAGACCTTGAATCTGACTTGATTGAG
Organism: Cyprinodon variegatus; assembly: GCF_000732505.1. Taxonomy (NCBI): domain Eukaryota; kingdom Metazoa; phylum Chordata; class Actinopteri; order Cyprinodontiformes; family Cyprinodontidae; genus Cyprinodon; species Cyprinodon variegatus. The sequence goes on from NW_015151041.1 coordinate 340,545, forward strand.
CCTTACTTCCTAAAACTAGCTGCTGATTTCATAGCAGAGCCACTGTCCAAGGACATCCCATCTATTTGGAAATCTGCATTTGTCCTTCCTCTAATAAGAAGGTGATCCATCAGTTCTTAACAATTATAGGCCAATTTCAAAT
>NW_015151041.1:342300-367864 GCF_000732505.1 Cyprinodon variegatus
CATACTTACACAGAAAAGCATGGCTTCTTATCCCCTGAGATCCAACCATCAGCTGTTGCTCACTGTTGCTTTTGCCCGCACAGAACTAGCGAAGAAAGCTTTTAGCTATGCAGCTCATTGTGCGTGGAATTGTTTACAGAGAAACTGAAAACTGACTGAGTTTTTATCTTTAAATTCTTTTAAGTTGAAAGTGGAAGAATTTGAAGCAGCCACAATGATCTATAATTGTTTACTTGTGTCATGATCGGTTTAGAGGTAAAACCCACATGCAGAACACCACTGGAGACTTGGTAAAAGATTTAACAGAGTTTATTTAAGGTTTCACACAATGACAAGAACTAGATTCAGGTTCTGGTCCGGGCAGGATTCTCAGGCGTCTGCAGAGACGGATAGTTGGTTAGCTTGGTTTGCAGATGAGTTAAATGAGTTAGCAGATGTTTCAGTGGATACCTTGAAGAGGTCCAGGCTTAGTTCTGAGAGAGGGAACCGGTTGGGTCCAGAGACTGTTGGTTCAGCAGAGTGCTTAAGCAGCAGCAGCGTCTAGCTTCTGACTTCCAATGAAAGACCTTGGTTGGAGTGATTAGCTCTTTCCCTAAGAGCAGCAGGTGGATTCCAGAGTGAGAACTTCAGGTTAGGCTCTCTAGGGCAGGCAGGCAGGGTACAGGTTAAGCTCATCCAGAGCTTCTCCCGAGAGACTGGTTTCCTAGGAGCGAGAAGACAGAGGCAAATTAGAATAAGGTTTCTCTTAGAAGACAAGGATTAGTAATTCAAAGGCTCAGGTTCGCTAACCAAACTTGGCTAACACTGCGGCGTAGAAGGAAGGTCTGGCAGCTGCTTATAAAGGCTGGTCTCCTGATGGGCTGATGAACGTCAGCTGTGCTGGAGGGCTCCAGCCCAGGAGGATCCACAGCGCACTCTGCTGGAGAAGGTGGAGAATCTCCAGATCCCAACAACTTGATGTGTTTTTTTGGGTTTTTTTTTATGTACCTGTCATTTATTTTACTGCATCTACCGTAAATCCTCTAATATAGGACAGGGCCTTTTTTTTCACTCAGGTACATCTTGGTCCAGGCCATTATTGGAAGGAGGCCAGAATTAGAGGAAGCCCTCTATTTTTATCTGATCAAAACAGACTACCAGTGGAATGAATAAAACCGATATTTTGTGTCTCTTTGAACCTATAAAATACTAGGTTAATTTATTGAAAAATTACAGTTACCATAACATTATACAGAACATTAATCAGACATCTTCCAGCAGCTGCAATTTTTCTGCACGGCAATGGAATCTTGGCCAGACTGACTTGCGAAACAAAGTTTAAAAAAAAATTTATGGAAACTGTTCTGCGATCACAGCGAAATTCTATTTGAGGCAGGCTAAGTGGAAGTAAGCTACCAGAATCATACATTTCAAGGGAAATTCAGAACAACGAAGGCCAACGAAATTCTGTCATTTTTATGCTGCCACCAGGCCTACTGGTAATCACATTTGTCTTTCAGATCAGAACGATTATGTAAAGCCACTGCGATCTCTGTGTAAGGATGCGACTTCCCATGCTAATGGCCTGGATTCGTTAGCAAACATTGCGCCCTGTGGTACTTGTATGTTACTATCACAAGTTGTTGAGGACTGCCCAGAAACATCATTGCTCTAATTTTAGCCCTGGCCTGTATACGAGTCCGGCCAGTATTTACCTCCGCGACAGCGAGACCGGCCATTGTTAGAGACTAATGGAATACAGGCCAATATTAGAGGATTTATGGTATGTTTCTTATGTAACTTTGCTGCCTCTTGACCAGGACTCCCTTGAAAAAGAGGTTTTTAATCTCAATGGGATTTTTTTCCTGGTTAAATAAAGGTTAAATAAAAATTAACATCAGTGTTTGGATATTAGTGTTTACCAATACAAATCTATACTGAAAAATCTTATACTTAGCTTTGGTTGCCTCTAAATAATTGCCTATTAGATAATAATGCGTTTTACATTTTGCCTTACGTCTCTTCTTTTTTTTCTTGTAGTTTCCATAGTACTTGAAAAAAATCCCAAAAGAATTTATGTTTGCATATAAAAGTCAAGCAGAGCATTATAGTGAAAGCTGTAATGTTCCTCGCGAAATAGACTTTTCTATAGGGAACCCTGATGGAAAACAGGGTTTTGTGTACAAAAACAGAGGGATAAAGGGCTTCAAAGATGTGAAAGACTGTAAAAACAAGGTCCATGTTGCTCTTAAAAAGTAGAAGGAGAGAAAAGCAGGGTCGGGACGGTGCATAGCCAATTATGATCCACAGATGTGGAGCAGATTTGTGAACTTGATTGTTTTTTCTTTTTTTTTTGTCAACTATAGCAACAATTTTACAATCTACTTTTGCTTGATTGATAAACACATAAGCTTCTCATTAAAGGTCTGGTGTCTGTTTTTTTTTTTAAAGTTATCTAATTAATTGGATTTTATTTAGAGAGAAAGTGACTTTCCAAGTTAGATGGGTGCCAGTTGTATGCCCCTGAGGACAGTTTGTCAGAAATATGGCTCAAAAGGAGGAGTGGGATAGAAGGGTGGCGGGGAAGAGGCTTAAGTAAATAGCACGGGGAAAAAAAAAATAGTTGGTGTTCCAATAGGAAATTAAAGCAGATGTCTATGTGGCAATAAAAAAAATGAACAAACACATCTATAAGTACTAAAGGAGGTAAAACACAAGAATTCAAGTCCTGTTTGACTGTGTGAATGCTACATTAAAAGCTCATAAAGAGTTGAGTTTTGTATTTTCAGAACAAAAACAGAGCTGGCAGAGCAAAGCATGTCTTCAATCAAATACTGGATGTTTGTAGATTATATAAAAACCTTCCCTGAAAAATGTAAATTCCCAAGAAATAGAAAGCCTTCTGTCATAACGACTTTGGGACATTACACCGAGAAAAAAAAAAGCAAAACATTTTGGTATCTACCTATTCATATTTAGCTACTTTAACACAATTGTTAAAATATGTCCTATCATGCTAACATGAAAAAAAAATTGTGAAAGTAAGGTAGGTATAGGTAAATTGCAGAAACAGTTGCTTTTTTCTTAAGTGTACAAGAGACAAGGTGAAAAAAATAAAAAAGAAGCAAGTCATTAAGAAGTGTTCATGAAACTCTCTCGTCTGTCCAAAGCATCATTTAACCTGACAGTTTAAAGATTTACCAGTCAGATTTTACGTAAACAGGAGTTATTTTGGATACCCAATCTTTGCAGTGCTACCACGAAAACAAATTAAGCTAGTCCCACCTGGAAAATGTTTCATTAACGAGCATTTGCTTGAAAAAAGCTATTGAGCATAGGCACATGCAGGTAGAGTGGAAGCCTGACACAGAAATGGGTTTGGGAAGAATATTTCTTGTAAATACAGTATTTGATACCTGGTTGGGTAAGCTACAGCATATGGCCTTACAAAAGTTTTTCTACTCTTGAACCTCTTCACATAACATTACAACCACAAGCTTTATTGCATCCGATTCTATGATAAATAACAACACAAAGTTTCAAATTATTTTGGCAGTCTAATTCATTCTTTGTGAGTTCTCCTTTTGTTGCATCACATCTTTAAATCCTGTTGGAAACCAGCTTTTTGTAAATTGCTTTTAAATAATTCAAACTATCCAACTGGATAGAGGCCTTCTGAGTCAGTAAGATGAACATCCATGAACTCATACTTGGGTGTAAGAGATCACTATCTCGTTGTCTGTTCCCTGGATATGCACAGGTGTTGTGGAGGTGGGTCTTCTCCTGTGGAAATCCACTATTGGTTTTTAGGTTTTGCCCAGATTCATCTGGAGATTGTTTGGCTGGCATCTGTCCACAAGTTCCTACACTGCTTCCCCCCGCTAAGATGCTGAATAATGGACCGAAATGGCATCAAAGCTGTACGGACTTTTTTCTCTATGGCCACTCTGAACTCTTCCCACATCCAAGTTATTGCCTCAGCAATCAGCCGAGCCGCCTGCCACTTTGACTGCTGGTACACAACGGCTGCTTCCAGGATTCCACAGGCCAATAAACCCAGATAGTACTCCTTCTTCACCTTGACAGCTTCCCTCACCGCTGGTGTCAACTGACAGGCACCTACAACCTTGTGGCCACAGCTCTGACTAGCCGCCTCAACAATAGAGGCACAGAACTCGGTTTACTATGACTTAATGACTTAACTAATGAGTTAAAGCTCCATCTCACATTTTCTGGGAATGCCAGACATTCCCAGCAAACCCCCACAACACATCTAGGCCGACCAGGTCTGACTGGCATCCTCTCCCACTATTGGAACCAGCTGATCAACAGTGAGTGGTCGATGGAGAGCTCCACCCCTCTCCTCACTCGAGTGTCCAAGACATGTAGGCGCAGGTCAGATGAAATAACAAATTTGATCAACTATGGCCTAGGGTGTCCTGGTGCCAAGAGCACATGTGGCCATCCTTATGCTTGAACATGGTTTTTGTCATGGACAATCCATGATGAACACAGAAGTCCAACAAAAGAACACCACTGTTCTGTTTTTTTGAGTGGGCCATTCCTCCATTCTCTCCAGGTCTCACTGTCATTGCCCACACAAGCATTGAAATCCCTCAGAAGAACAAGGGTCAACAGGATCAGAACGCCAAGATCCCCTCCCAAAACTGCCACCCATCACACAATGCACCCAACCCCTTTGGCCCCACCAACATTTGGTGAGCCCATTGGAAGGGGGACCATTTTTTTTTCTCTTCAAGCTGTGCCTGGTCAGGCTCCATGGGTAAAAGTCTGGCCACCAGGCACTAGCCAGGGTGCACCACCTCCAGGCCATGCTCCAGAGTGGGGCCCTGGTTACTTACGTCTGCATACTTGCTTCGATTAAAGCCAGCTACAGACAAAAAAACATAAAACTGTTTCTTCTGGCTTAGCATGCCACTGTAGTGGTGAAATCACACCTGCTTGAGCTTGCAGGATGCATATACAGATTTCCAAAATTAAACATAAAATGTCTTGAAATCTGAATTCAACAAGTTGCAATTGACATTGCAGCCACATAAGGTCTCCCAAAATAATGTTCCTCTATTTCTGGGTCTCTGCTCTGTCCTCCCATAGTCATTTCTGTTCAAAGGGGCATCTATTTTTAAATGTCTGGCTTTGTTGCAAGTTAAAGTCTACCTGGAATTTGGAAAGCAAACAAATTGAAAATAAACCAAACCGAACAAAAAACAATAATAAAGTCATAATTTGGTCTGGACCAAACAACCATTTGTCCTGCTTGAGTACACCCTTAGAGAGGTGGACTGCTTAGAGGGTAAAGCAAGTTTGGTTATCTAGTCTGAATGTGTTTTACAGATCAGATATTCTAATAGATATTAGATCTTTTCAAGAAGCTGGAGCAGTTCATTCAGTGTTAGCATCATGGGAGAAGAAGTTTAGGGATTGGAGGAAAATAATTATTTCCAGTAGGCTACTTATTTTACTGTTCCTCTTACAGACTAGCCTGGAATACTGCTATACTGCGTACTGCTGATCTGTATGCAGGAAGACAAGAAGCAGACTTTAGTTCTTGAAGAAACTCTGGCCTTCTAGTGTTTGAGGTAAGATGGTGATTATCTACTGTTAGTCTGCTGTGGAAAGTGTGACCTCTTCAACATCATAGTACTTGTTTATGTACTTATAGAGGCTCAACAAGCTAATCACAACTACGCAATACTTTGTATATGTCTATAACAAAATACATAAAATAAGATAGATTCTACATTGTGAGATTGTAATGTGAAGAAAATGTAAGTAAAAAACTTAAAGGGTTAAAAAAAACAGCACAAGAAGTTTGTGAGCCTAGCAGTGTTTGGGAACATCACTAAATGTCTTTCAAGTTTTGTCCACATTCATATGGCAAAACTCACAGCCATGAGATTATGGGTCCTTCTGAGAAGGACAGCCCTGAGTAATGTCTGTTCATCTTCTCTGGCCCAAATCCCCCTGCATTGGTCAGACAGGGCAGAGCAACGTGATCACATCACATCGTGTTTTCATCTCATATGTCTGAGTCACATACTCCATGATTGTGCCAATGAGTTCATGCGGATTGTGTAAAGACAGTTATAGCAGCAACAGTTAAAAACATGGAGCTTAAAAATAGTAAAAAAGTTATTAATAGAGAACATGTTTCTTTTTTTAGAGGGTTGTTTCAGACTCAATGTTTGTCAGTCTGGCTTGTGTCCGCCCAGACCGACTCAGCCACAGATCAACCCTGAGGTACACCTGCTTTCCCGCCGAGGGAAAAGCAAGCCCGCACTAATAGCCCTGAAAAGTGTTTTCGTAGACATTACTTGGATAGTTTACACATTTGTGGTAATACCCTCATAATAAAGTCAAAAGTCATTCCACAATTTTTTTTCTCAGGCAGTTTCTTTGCTTCCAAAGGCTCATTCTTTCCTTATACACGCCTTACTCCACCTCTCCCCAGTACCTCATGAACAGACATGTCTGTCACTATTACATGTTCAAAGTCAACACAGGCTGATTTAGTACATTTCCCCAACAAGGTCTCACTCTGTTTACATCAGCCTGAATACCTATCTACTCATGATAGCATCTGGTCTCTCCTATTTTAGGATGTACTGTACAGGTGAGCTCCTTTAAATACAGCCATCACTCAACATTCTGCTGGCTGACACGTATTCTGTTTACCACATCCCTCTGTTTCTCATTTATCTTCCACCTCAGTCCTTGGCATGGTTAAGAGCTGAGATGACTGGTCAGAACATGACTCCAGGTGCATGAAAAAAGTCAGAGAAAGCCAAACACTGGCATGTTTAAAGGGAAGTAAAAAAAATAAAACAGCATTTCACAACAATGAAGGAATGCAATGAGGGACAAATGGAATATTGTTCATTTATTTTTCATGCAATCATCTAGACAGGAAAACCCAAGTTCTCTGGAATTAGGAGAACATTTGGGAATTAAACTCTCCATTAACTCTGCAAATTGCCTAAAATCTGCACAATTACATCTCTTATTAAATTTGTTTCCTCCTTCTGTTTTGTTAGAGTTCTGTAAAAAAATATATTTTTTTTTCTAGTAGAGTGAAAAACTTCTGCCCAGGCGTTCTGCAGCTACACATAACTATGATTAATCCAACAAATAAACAAAGAAAACAAAACATGTTTTTTTGTGTTTCCTCTATCTATTGCCTATTTGTTTTCCCCACTCTTTATGGCTCTTGTTCTCCTTTTAATCAGATGGGGAGTTTATCTCCTTTTTCAGGTCTATCTTAGTGTTTATCTGTCTGTCTGGATTTTTGCATTTCCTGGCACAGGAATGACATACTCGGCTTGTTTGCTCTTGGCGAGGGTCTGCTCTCAAACAACTCTTCGGAGAGTTCTATGACTGAGGAGGCTGTGATGTGGTATTACATAACCCTAAGGTATGCTCCATAGAGATGTTGTCTTCTGTGCCGTCATACCGCAGTTAGCATGCTAAAGATTTTACACGTACAGGTTCTGAGATTGGGACAGGCAATATTATTATTGTTTTTCAGACCTTCTGTTTGTTTAAATTGTAACTAAGCCAAAATTAAAAGCATAACGACGCAGCCAAGCAAATTTTCAAAAAAGCAAGCAAAGTGAGCAATATGCAAGAGACATGGCCCAGCATAGGGAGGAGCAGTGTGGGTTTAGACGATGGAAAGTGACAGTAAATTTGATATTACTAAATGATCAAAGCACTATGTTGACTGATGGTTAATAAAATACGCTATCAATCAGTACTGGCATTGCATGCGGCTGACCACTCCCTTCCTGGATAATAACTTTTTCAACTAGATGGCTGCAGTCCATGATGACCACAATCTCTTTGAAAACTAATTCAAATACAGCTTCTTCCCATCTGCAGTTAACCTCCTCAACAAGGCCCAGGTCACTTTCTCTGTGCAAATGATACAAATATCTCAGCACATAAAAATGTGATTTAAACACTATTTATACTATATAAATATTTGGTACTTTGGCTTTCTCCCACTTGCTGCTACTTTAGACAAGTAAACAAAATAAAAAGTTAAACACCTATTTAGTCATTTCTTTTAAGTCACGTGTTGCTGACAGTTTTTAGGCGCATCTATGAATAAAATGGCTCATGGCTACAATGCAATAGGTTAAAGAATAACCTCCGACCATTCAGAGTTACTATTTTGAACACTCAAAATCATGTAGAACGTTTCTACTGTGGGTCTGAATTCCTTTCTAGATTTCTTTAATGATCCAATTGTTGCTGAGTGCATTCAGTGGTCTAAAGAGGGGGTTTTAAACTGTGCACATACTGTATATGAGCTTCTACCAATAAATATTGTTTTAATAGTCAACATTAAAGAGAATTGTGTTTGTGGTTGTTTGATGACTTTTAATAATTTGTTGAAAAAGTTTGATTACCCACATATTCCGTTTTCATATAGCTTATAATGAGTTGGCTCAGGTTATTTCGGGGGTATCTCTAGTTATGTTGCTATAGGCTTAGACTGCTGAAGAATAAAGGGACCCCTTTTCATCAATGTGCTACATTCTATCTCTATTCTCCCACTCTGCAGATATTGTTAGTTCAATCTCTAACGTTATCTGTTTTTTCTCATAGTAGCTTTGCCTCGTTTGTTCCTCTTTGGCTGTGACACCATCCTGGAGAGAAATATCAGCTGTGCTGCTGCCATCAACACCTTTGTTTATAGATGTTGGAGCTTGGCCTGTCTCTCAGTGTGGTCCAGTTTCTCTGACTGTGACTGGCTGGATATGCTCTCTTCATCCTCTGACATGAGAGCTGCCTGGCTGTGTGTTTCCTGGATGGGGTCGCAGTGCAGCTGGTTGACAGTTGAATTTTTTTCTATGTCTGATTCTTTTCTCCTTAAACCCCAGTCGGCCTCGGCAGATGGCCGCTCACACTGAGCCTGGTGCTGCTGGAGGTTTCCTCCTATTAAAAGAGAGTTTTCCTCTCCACTGTCGCTACAAGCATGCTTGGTGTGAGGGATTGCCTTCGAATCAATGAGTCAATGCAATCAGCTAAGTTCCCTTAGATAGAAAACATTGAATAAATTTTACTGTATGATCTGGTTGGATTGTCTCTGTAAAGCGCCTTGAGCTGACATGTGTTACGAATTTGAACTATATAAATAAATTGAATTAAATATTGTTGTGGCTACCGAACAAAAAAGATGCAGATTCAATGATTTTTAGTACGAGAGTGTATCCTTTAGTTCTCGCAAACTAGCAACCTTTTTTCTATTAAACATCCAAGGACCAAAGAAAACACCACAAACCCCTGCAGCCACACCTAATTAACCAAATATGCATACTTTTGGACTGTGGCTGGAAGCCTAAGTACTTTTAAGAGAGCACTCACATGCTAGTGGGTAATATACAAACTCCAATCAGAAAACCTCAGCTGAGAATTCAACTGTTAACTCTTCCTCTGAGGCAACTCTGCTAACCACTGGAGCCAAAGTACAGGCCCAGTTTAGACACATGTGGTTTTACACAAACTGTACTCTTGATTAATAAATTATGAAGGGCTTATTTTAAAGTTTCTTTAAAAATTGAATGCTCGGACAACCACCTCATGATTGTTCTGTTAAGGGCGACTTGAAATGAGGTGTGCCCTGAACAACACATGAGGCTTCTTAAACATTTGGGCATATTACAAAAAAAGAAATGTGCCTCAATATTCCTTTCAAACTTGTTTTTTCTTTCTAGCTTATGGTTTCTATAAGTGTTTATGGCACAGTGCCACATTTCTGAGCATTTTCTGCTGACATTAAAGGAGTGCTCGTTTTTTATGAAGCTATAGCTTCTAATGTAAAACAGCATGATGCAGGAATTATACCTCCCCATTTCCAAAGCACAATCTACACAAAAGAGCCTGTTTCTAAAAAAAATATTGATGTTATGCTTAAAAAAGCTTAAAAAAATATGTCAGCAGCAAACAGATAGAAGGGCAACCCCCTCTATGTGATGTAATAAAACAGCAGGAGATGACTTTTCATCTCTTTTCGGAAAAACGTTTAAAAAAATCAGTGTTTAATTTAAAATGTCTAATCTTTCTTCCAATAATCTATTCCCTCGATAAAGTCCACTGGGGAAAATAATAGGAAACTCTACATTGAGTGATCTTGTTTTAAATGAAACATTACTTCGTTATGTAGAATACATACACATTATTGCCAAAAGAATTTGATCACACATCAATATTATTAGAATCAGGTGTTCCAGTCATTTTCCATTGCCACAGGTGTATAAAATCAAGCTCTAGTAATGTGGACTATTTTTACAAACATTTATGAAAGAAATGGCCACTCTCAGTAACTCCAGTGAATTCCAGAGAGGACTGGTGATGAGATGACATGTACAACAAATCCAGTCATTAAAATGTTGTCACTCATGGATATTCCACCTTAAGCTGTCAGCTCTAGCATAAAAAATGGAAATGTTTGGGAACAACAGCAGCTCAGACATGCAGTGGTAGGCCATGTAAGCTGGCAGAGCGGGGTCAGCGGATGCTGAAGTGAATAGCGCGAAGAGGATCGCCAACAGAGTCAATCACTTCACACCTTCAAACTGCCTCTACTGTAGCTCATGAACAGCGCGCTTCATGGAATGGGTTTCTATTGTCAAACAGCTGCATCCAAGCTGCTCGAATGACAAATCATGCTTCTCCATCTTGAAACATGATGCATGAGCCTGGGTTTAGCGGTTGAAGGAGAATGGTACTAGTCTGACGGCATTGTGCCAAATGTAAAGTTTAATGGAGGAGGGATAATAGTGTGGAGCTGAGCTTGGCCTCAAAGTTCCAGTGAAAGAAACTGAAGGCAGCAGCATACCAAGACATTTTGGACAATTCCATGCTTTTTAACTTTATGGTAATTGGGTTAAGATCTTCCTCCTCTTCCAACATGGCTTCTCTTCAAACAAGGTCCATTAAGACATAGACCCTGGTGTGGATTATCCTGAACCCAACCTGAACATCTTTAGAGCATAGACTGAAAGCCTGCCTATCTTGTCCAACATTGGTGTTTGACTTCACAGATGCACTTCTGGAAGAATAATCAGAAATTCCCATAAACACACCTAAAACTCGTGGACAGCCATCAAAGAAGAGTTGAAGCTGTTCTCACTGCAAAGGGAGGAGCAATGTCATATCGAACCCCTATGGATTAGGAATGGGACGTCACTAAAGATTATATGTGAGTCAAGGGAGGTGAGCGAATACTTCTGGCAATATAGTGGATATTGACACATAAAGTGGACAACTTTGAAGGCATTAAGAGCCCAAAGGATATCAACTGTGGAGTTGCAGCTGCACAGATGTCAGAACAGAGGAAGCTCAATCCGGGAATCATGACCCTCATCTCATGATTTTATCATAAGATGAGGAATTTAGATGGAGGAAAAATGCCTCTATCTGAAAACAATCTGATTACTGTATAAAGCCATGTATTGACATGTATCGTTGCCTGGGACTTTTAAATTGTTCTTCAGTTTGGATGGTAGAGCCCCAGAATTCAAGAATTGACTCCACAGCTTGCCTATCAACTCAGGCTTACTCCATGAAAGTGCCTTGCTTCTCCATAATCTGGGTGACGTTTGACTGCTTCTATGGTCTTGACACCTCGTAAATACTGAATGCTGGATCTTTTCCATGAGTGCATGTTGCCCTTCAAGACCTTGCATAGCCCCTAGGATCATAGAAATTATCAACCTTGTTCCTTAAAAGTTAAAACACAATCCACTGGACTTTGTTTTCAAGTTTGAAGATGTTTGGCTTCCCATCCAAGAGGCTTTTTCAGTTAAAAATGTGGGAATTAGCGTTGAGTTTTCTAAGCCAAAACAAAGCCTTGTTTTGGCTTAGAAAACATGCAAATGAAACCAGATAAACATGTCTACCCCTTAGGAAAGGGCAGTAATTTGGGTTCTTTGTTAGCCTGCAATACCCGATACTGGTCTATGCCTCTGAAGGGGGGTCGCTAGGGGGAATTGTTGGCCTGGCTGAACAGGCAAGCTGTTCTGGTCCTCTGTATGGGGTCGGGGGTTGCAATTTTAGCGGGAGGAAATCCTCTCTATCGCTGCATTGTAGGTTTTTGTAAGCTGAAACCTGAAACTGGGTTTAAGTTTGTTTTTTCTTTCTTAATATAGATGGCTTCCTTCACACCCCTCTTAAACCAGCTGTCTTCTTTGTCCAAAATGTGAACATTCTGGTCCTCAAAAGAATGTCCTTCATCCATGAGGTGCAGATGGACCGCCAAGTGTTGTCCGGAGCAGGTAGCTCTTATGTATTGAATGAGAATATTCACCAGGATAATCAACCTCCTTTTTAAGTTGATAATTCTGCAGAGGGGAAAACTGAGCAATCATACAAACATCACAAATATTGTCAACAACTGTGATTGGATTTGCATAGATAACAGTAAGGATATAAGTATTTGATTACATTAGATGTTTTCTGAAATCTCAGACACGGTTGGGCCCCACAGTAGAGGCAGTCCATTTCCTCAAGGTGGATGTTTTTTCCATGTTGTGCAACCGTGGTGGCAAATAGGGGTGAATATTATCATGTACCTGCTATAAAACAGGTTCAGTGCCAGCCTCCACTCACCGTCCCCGGTCTCTGTTTATCCCCAACTTGTTTTTCTACATTTCTCCAGGACTTTCCCTCAACGAAAGCCCTGTGCTGTCCTGTTATATGTTGGGTGTGGGAGTTAGAGACAGTGAGCTAATACTACGGTCTGATTAAATGTTGGAAAAGAGGGCTGATAGTATGAGAGGGGGAGGAGGGCGAGAATCCAGTAGAGGGGAGGGCGTCTCTAGGTAAAAAGTGAAAGGGTGGAGGGATGTGATGAGTATAAAAGCTTTGCTGTAGGGAATTAGGAAATATTTCACAGGAGTAAATACTGCAAGATATTTCCAAAGCGTCTTCTATCATCCAGATCACACAGTAAGTACTTTAGAGCATCTTGTTCACTGCTAAATTCTTGCTAAATAAGTTTGATCTGGTTTAAATGTTAGTAAGACCAAAAAAATAAAATAAAAGTACCAATCTTTAAAAAAAATATCTCATACTGTAAGTCATCTTGCACAGTTAGGCTGATTTGTGGAATAAGTTGAAATTGCATCAGGATGTGCATAACATAACACCAGTTCAGTGTGTTTTTCCAAAACGATGAGCAGATTATGAATATAGGAAAAGGTCTGGAAACCTGTTTTTAAAACCAGACTAACATAAAACTTTTTCAGTCACATTCATGTGAGTCTGGATGTTCCTATCCGGTTATTGGAAGATCTCTTTTAGCTGCAGGCCTGCCGTTCTGTACCCACCTTGCATCTGATTTTGAACTGTATAATGCCTCAGACACTGTGTGTGCAGTCTGTCTGCAGACCTATGTGTTTGAAGCATGACTTTATGTATAATGAAAGCTGCTATTGATGGGGAGAGAGCTCTGGCTGCTGAGACAGAATTCCTTCCAAATCACACAAGCAGAGGAACCTTGTCAGCAGTGCAGACGTGCAAGTGTGGCACATCTGTGCCTTACTGCACATGCATGGGTTCAGACATCTGGTGTCAGTACTTTTACAGATGTCATATGCTGTAACTTGAGTACCTGTGATTGTCTATTGCAAGTAGACATGTGTTATGGGGATGTTCGTATGTGCAGAAATCTGAAGAACAGTTTATGGTTACACTCTGTTCAGCAAAATGAGTTTGGACTCAATGAGCTGGCAGCAGTACAGCCCTCCTCAGCCACAGGAATGCTCTGATGGTTTTTTCCTTACAACTGGAGTTTTTACACAGTTCTTGGTTCAGTCTTGGGTCTAGTTCAATCGTTTTCACTTTTTCCTTTGGCCAAATATACTGTTTCTTGTGTGGCTTTTGTAAACATTCCACACCAATATGTCTCATAAAGTATGCCATAAACTGTGGAACTTATGTACCATTAGTGGTACATGAGTACCTTTAGTGGCTCTAGTACAATCTAACCATAATGAAGTTGATCATGGTTATACCAAATGCTGGTGGCGACTCATTTTAATCTTCAAATTTCCTTTAAAATTGAAACTTGTATATAGGAATGAGACGAAACTCCAACATTTCTAGGATCAAATAAAAAAATCCGGTGGATCTAGTGGTTAAACATGTTTCCATCAAAAATATTTTACGAGATCTTGAAGTATTGCGTAAAAATAGCTTGATATTAAACAGCAATAGGCGTAATCAACTTTGCAAAAAAGTTTTTTTTTTAATAAAAAAAAAAAAAAAAAAAAGCAAAAATGCTATAAAGAGGAAACAAACAATTTTTTGGAATAAGTTCTGAATATGTTTCTAACATGACTGATCAGCTGATTCTACTACTGCTGCCGCCTTAAATTCAGCATTAGCATTACTCCTCTGTCAATTTCTCTGGATGGCATAAACCATCGCTAATACTTACTGACATTAATAAGGAAAACCTGCACAATTACAACAAATTTATCAGAAGAATATTCTTTTCTACAGCCAAGCATAACGTCAATGTCTGAAAACGTTAAATGGACGGTAAGATCTAATTAGCATTTGCCTTTTTTTTCAACCTTTTAAAAATTTGCTAAAAATTCACATTTTGCTGGAAACATGGCAAATATCCTCAGTTACCAGTATAGCTATTATCAATGTGTCAAACCAACTGTGTAACTTCATTAGATGTACTTTTGAGTAGTTAACATGTTTACTAAGCAAGTCAATCATGTGTAAAGGGTTTAATAAGTTGTAAATCATTGCAGATAGTAATCATTTGTTAAAAGAATTTAATATTCAATCACCTATATTGGATACTGAGGTTATGTCTGGTGTAAAACCCCTAAAATTTCTATACTGTGAATTAGTTGCATTTCCATCTCTTTTTTGTGCATTTCGAAGTATTGTATCAAAAAACCTTAATGGAAATTGCAAATAAAAAAACAAACAAAACAAAAACAAAATTCCCTCAAATTTGCAAAAAAGTTTTTATGCTCCCTTGAGGCGGTTTTTGGTATCTGCGGAAAAGGCTTAATGCGCAAAACAGGAGATAGAAAAACTTTTTGAATCAGCTCTAACTTAGTGAACTTTTACCCACATGACTGATCAGCTGTCTCCCCAGACGGTCCTATTATACATGTAAACATGGCTGAAAGCAGCATTGCCTTTACTAGCTTACATTTTAGGAACAGCTCGCCCAATTCAACACATTCATTAAAACTCTCCTCCATTGTTGACCTTTTGATGCCAGATTGCAGCCTGTATTTCTTGGTTATTACAGCCATACAATGTAATGTGGATGTTTGATGACATTTAACTTTTCATAACTTGTTTTATTTACCTCAAAATCAAATGGAAACACTCAAAGTTTGTATTACCTTCTTTTTGAACCGTGTTTTTAAGTTTGCTTAAAATTCGCATTTCAATTGGACGGAAACACGGTTTGTCCAATTTTAACCCTTCGATTTATGAGTAAAAGTGGAGGTTGCAACTCATTACTGATCTGAAAAGCTACAAATAGCACATAAAATAAAGATCTGACTTTAAGTCAAAACAATGAAATCAGAAACAAGGTGCCTGCAAGACAGTTTAGCAACAACAAGTGTAGAAATGTTAAGGAAGTAAGAATACAATCATTAAATATCCACTAGGAAAAGCTGAGTCTTGCTGAGCAGCAATAGTCTCATTGGTGTTTACATGTGGATTGTAATAACATCTGAACATCTTCAGGTTGGTACAGTAGCACATGTACATAATTCCCAAATGAATGTAGGGTTCCACCTCAACCAATAAGTGGAAAAATCGTTTGAATGGATGCAAGCATTTGTTTTTTTTTTACATTTATTATTTTTTATTTTCTTTGCCTAACAACCGCTAGAGTCTCCCACTGCGACCAGACAAGGATTAATGATTATAGACAATTAACTGAACAATTGTAACAATTTTACAGCTATTAGTACTTTGAAATGTATGTAAGATTTTCAAAATTGTTGGGGTTTTTTTATTCGAAGGCTTTAGAAATACTTTTATATTTTTGCTTTGAAGTTTCAGGTACAGATAAGAAGTTGCTCTTTTCCAACAATCTGTCCTAATAAGATTAAAAAGATGTTTTCATTTCTCTTCTCTGACTCAGCCTTTCTCTTGTGTCAGAAGCGACGAAGGTCCAACGTCCCCAAGATGAGCAGCATCCTTCAGTTCGTGGCCCTCTGTGCTGTGGTCTCCCTCTGTGTCTGCTACGGTACACAATGTCCCCAGCATCTTTGCTGAGCAGCCACTCAGCATTTTACTTCAGTTTTTGTTCAGCGCTCATAATTAACCAACTCCATGTTTTTCCCTTAGATTCTCATGAAAGCAATGAATCGTTTGAAGGTGATTAAACATTAAATAAAAAAATCTCAGTGCCTGGAAAAACATGCATGCATTTCTAACCCACAAATTAAACAAGTATTTAAAACACATTTCACCTTTAACTAATTTTCTCTCATGGACAGAGGTGGTGCTAGCATAAATGTTGCACTGGACTACCTTCTGCTGCTACCAACTAATCTAAATTAAAAACAAATCAGCTGAATTCGTAATGCATTGCAATCTAAAAAAAAAAAAAAGCATGTCTAAGCAGCAAGCAGGGGGTCCCAACCCTACATTGACTGCACAAAAACAAAACTTATTCAGCTGATTTATACGGCATTATTTTATAATTGATGCTTGTGCTCTCTTCTTTCTTATGCCGCCCTGGGCAGCTTCCCAAATGTACCATATATAAAACCACCACTGTCTTAAAACACCGTCCAGCTACCTGGTCTTACATGATGCCAGCAGGACTGCAGTTTAATAAACTTTTGTATTTCCAGATTTATTTGTGCCTCCGAATCGAGCCAACTCCTTCCTCCCAGGCAACAGGCTGCCTCCATCCCAAGGGAACCGCCCCAATCATCATTTTAACTTCAGGTAAAACCACAGGCATGCAAACACACCTTATAACTCACTTTATCTCAGACAGACTAGACTTTTCAACCCTGTGATGAGAGGAGAAACGAATAAACAATTTAATATGTCCTTTCAACATCCTTCAGGAAAAGAAAGTCTCCATCAGAGATCCGTGCAGAGACCTGTGAGGACTACTCACCCTGCCGCTTCTACGCCTATCGCTTTGGCTTCCAGCAGGCCTACCAGCGATACTTCGGGGCCCGAAATCCACGGCAGCAGGTCCACAGACCGGCTGTGACTCGTCGGTTTTAAACTGGAGTGTTTGAACGACACCTCCTTAACGCCTGTTCCTTCATTTCACTTCTCTTACAGTGTAGTTTAATTTATGCCATTGTGTCTTTTTTCAGTTTTGACAGTAGAGAGAGAGACCTGAAAAATATGAGACTCCAGTTCGGCTTAAATTCTATTATAATCCGTATAGATAATTTCCTCTCATTTAACATATAATCTCAGTGTTAACTGCTATACTCACGTCGTTTATGACCTGGACAACATATGCCAGAATGTTATAAAAGCTTTTATCTATGCAGGCCAGATCTGCTGTTGGTGAGGACTTTGTTTCTTTGAAAGAAGTAAAAATAAAGCTTGTTTTATACACATTTATTTAAAGGAGTTATTTTGTACTTTATTATCTAATCAAATCAAAATATGTGTTGTTCTGTTTATCAAGAAAGAGGCTTTCTCATAAATTTGCACATAACGTTTCAGATTTTTTTTACATTTTAGAATAAAAATGTATGTGTCTGAGTAGTAACAAATACACTTGTAATCATTTAGTGTCATAATTGGTTTAAGCGATCTGACCCACATGCAGAGAACCACTCAGAGACCAAGGGAAAAAGTTTAACAGGTTTATTGAATGTTGATGAAACACAGAAGTAGGAGCTGGAACTCAGTGGACTGGTGAACGGGAACCGGAAAGTCTGAAGGAGAGGTCACACTGATCAGTTCAGGGACCATAGGAAAATTGACTGAGGCTTGAATATTGCTGGAGAAACTCATGTTTGAGGGGGGTCTTGTTAATCCTTGAATCCAGTTTGTGGGGAATTAATCCAGAGCAGAGGGAACTCGTTGGAGAGCGGACAGGTAGTCATACGTTGGACCCAGAGGAGTAAAGGAGCGGACTGTCACTTGGTTTTCCGATGAGGACTTAAACGGATCATGTGGAGGTTTACCCCTGCTCAGTTTGTACTCAGTAATCCTTCCATGGGGAGAAAGTCCAGGTTATCCAGTTACACAGGAAAGGCTTCCTGCCGAAGAGCTAAGACAAAAACAAGATTAGACTCAGAGAAACAAAGCTTAGGTTAGACTCTGCTAATCTCAGCTTGGCTAGAGTACCCAACACTGGCAAACACTCTGGCGTCAAGGTAGCGACAGCCTGCTGCTCAAATACTCTTCTGGTAATGATCCAACGAGCCACAGGTGTGCAGGGAGGCCCAATGAGCAGCAGGGCACCACCTGGTGGTGGAGAGAGAAGAAAAGAAAAACAACCCACACAAGCTGGATTCCTGACATTTAGATTTATAAATTTTTACATTTATATTTTAAATTTATAAATATCTTGATAGTTCAAAGGGCAACTTACTTTCAAATTAACATTTAATTTGTTAATAGACTGTATACATGCATGTCAATGGTATATTATTTTGACAATTGCCTGCATGACGGTGTGCATGCAGCATGCTAAATTGGTCTCTTATTAGCTTATTCTGGGCTTATTGGTGCATAGCAAAAAAAATCTCGATTAGACCTACCTGATATAACCAAGAACGTTGCTGCAGCACAACGTTTTGCAAGTTAGTTTCTGGCTGTGACACCAAGGTTTAAAAGTAATATAAATACCCAGAGGAGGCTACGGTGAATGATGATAAAGAATGAAGCTGCAATAGTTTTCTTTACAAAAACATAAATGTTCATCATCTTATCGCAAATTACATCAGAATCTAAAAAAATTGCATAAACAACAAGAGAAAAAAAAAAGAGGATCTTTGAAATAGTTAATGCATAATTCTGTTATTTAGTTCCTTTGAGGGTTTAAAAACAATCCAAACATTTCTGATTCCAATATTAAGATTTGTTGTCATTTTAAGTGCAATTTCAAGTATTGTATATATAAAAAAAATGGAAATGGCAAAATAAAAAAAACAAAAACAAATTCCCTAAAATTTGTGAAAAAGTGTTTATGCTCCCTTGAGGCGGTTTTTGGTATTTGCGAAAAAGGCTGAATGCGCAAAACAGGAGAAAGAAAAACTTTTTTTGAACTTTTTTTTAAGTGCAATTTAGTGCAAATCTGCGTGTCAACATCTCCCCCCTGCATGTTGGTGCAAAATAAATGTGAGCTGCCCACAATCCCCAAAAAGTCTCTTAGGCTGGATGTTTTTGTGACCACTAAAGGAGTTTGTTTTTTGTTTTTTCTATGCAAGCTGTCCTGAGGTCGAATCCACAGAGCCAATCGTTGACTCCTACACAAGCACAGACTGAGAAATTATATCCTTCACTGTTTTATTTGAAAAGACAAAAAGCTTTTTTCATCTAAAACCATCTGAAAAATTCCAATCCTCTTGAAAATATCCTTTTGAAAAGAGGATCCCCAATAACCTACAGTTTTATCTGTTGTAAAACAGTTATCTATAAAGATTTAACATAAAAGAGTCATCTTACATGTATGTTTTAAAACATAACATGTTCCAGTTTTAGTGTTTCCACATTCAAGTATCCTGTGACTCCACAAACAAAAAACTGCAGTTTATAAATGTTGTCTCCTCTTTTTAGCAAGTCTCTGTGGTTTGCAATAAAACAGAGAGCCCTCAGATTAAAATCATGTCACATCATAAGAGATGGCAGGTTGCTGGCCTCCTTCAGATTGTAATGCTTGGGTTTTGCTGCCATCTGGACTGAGTGACCTGAACCTAAAAAAGCCTGTGGTTGCTGGATAAATCTGACTTGCTCAGGTTGCCAGTTGCCATAGTTACTCTAAAAGGTTCAATGAAATGTGAGAAATCACTGCCACTTAGTCTGGCAGAGATGATTGGTGTCTGAGTTGGTCTCCTTCAAGCTACAACTTTTGCACACAGTCAAGGGCTGGTTATCCCCCCCGCAGCGGTGTGTCACAGTGAGCTTGTCTCAGATATTATTGGTTTATGCTCAATATTGAAGCGTGGTCTGCGCTATGTTATTCCACGCCACAATGAAAGAGGAACAATAACCAACTAGCTGTGAGTCTAGATACGGCCGAGGCAGAGAGGAAGAGGGGGCAAGTTTGTCCAACAACGGAGGGACATGAGGGCGAAAAAGAGCGGGGATCGAGGTGGAAAAGGGGTCCCAGGTTCTCGTGCACCTCGCTCTTCTAGCTGGTCTATCTAAACGAGTTGTTTCTCACAATGGCGGTCATACAAACAAAACAAGCCATTAAAGGTATCAAACATAAAATCCGCATAGAGAAGAGCAGATGTAGATTTGACCAATCAGAGGCCTCCTGTCTGCGGTCACCTACAGTTTTTGGAGAGGTGCACCAGAGTGTCACATTTGCATTCATTGCGACACAGACACACAAATGACCTGGTTTCTGAGTATAAATCAGCTTTAAGGGTGCCATTCTAAAAAAAAAAAAAAACCATAAACAAATAATGCTCAGGTTGAGCTTATTTTTGAATAAGTTAGAGCAGTAGGCTTTTGCAAAAAGTAAAACACAAAACAAAAACATAACTTAAAGACTAGGGTTTAAAACAAAAATAGTTAGAAATGCAAGTTGAGGCCAAACTTCGAAAACCCAAACTTTAAATGCAACAAGCTGTCTTGTAAAGAAGGGTTAGTAAAGAAGATAAACAGAGGAACAGAGGTCTGCGAAACTGAAAGCTTGAAATATTGTTTTAAAAATTCAGCTGTAACCCTGATCTGCTCTAATGATGCCGTTTATTTTATGTTCTCTGACCAACTCTGAGGCCTCCACAGAAAACCTGCATTTATCCTGGGATTAACATCAAAATACAGTAATCTAATTATTGAAGACCAATTCAAGACCATTGGAATCACTGGATTTTTTAAGGTTTATCAGACTAAAAGGGGATGATCTTAACCTGATAACCAATTTGCCAGGTATATGATGAGCGTGGCTCTCCAACATATCCTACATGGCCACTTGGTCGGGTTTTCTCTGCATCTTTCAGAACCCTCTTCTATAGAGAGTTTATTGTTAGAAACTGTTGCCTCTGCCATCGGAAATGCCCCAGGAGGCATTTGGAGCATACAACACCAGAACAAGCCTGTTGGAAAATCTGCCCATTTTATTGGCCCAGTTCTCAGATTTAGCTTATTAACCATCATGGTTAATTTGTACAAAAACAGGACAAAGTTTTTATTTTTTTGTTTTATTAGATCCTAGAGTTTCCCATTGCAAGTGAGCAGAAAAGCTTCTTCGAGCAAAACAAGAGTTCACCCCAGGCAGAAGAAAGATTTCCATTAGACATGTAAGGGTTCAAGTTAGCTCTTTAGATTACGTTTCAGCACATTTTTGTCTCTCTACATGTTGAATTTGGGTTTCTTCCCATCATTGACAAGCAAGAAAAAAAATAACAGAAACAACTTTATTTCCAATTTAAACTATCTTGGATTTAAATAAGGGATCAGGTAGCTTCCAGTGCAGAGCTTGTTTTGGATGGCAGCAGGTAGGTTTGACTGTTCCTGCCTGAATATTTAAAATACTGGTTGTGAAATTGATAGAGGAAATGATTATATAAACTTGGTTTTGCAAGACTACATTTTAGAAAAAAAAAAAATTATACTCAGTGGGATTTGGAGGAGTTTCTCAAAAGAAAAAAGAAAAAAAATCACGGATCACTGATCTGGCTTCCCAGAGCACATCACCTCCTTCCATGAAGTACACTTTCCTTCTCAGTCCACTGGTTTGGCTCCTCTAACCAGAGAGAAAAAGCAGCTGGATTCAGTGGTGGGCCTTGGAGCGTCTTCATTATATAAACATATCAGGATCTAAAAACACTGATCAAAGGTTAGTGTCAAATGATCCATAGATGAGTCCAAGTTTGACCAGTCCATACACTGGTCCTTTTCATGTTTCATAACATTTTATGAGGTTCTCTATGAAAGAATAAAAAAATATATTGTTTGTCTCACAAATAGATTAAAGGTTGCATTGACTACAGATGGTGAAATTCAGTCCAGACTTGATAAAAAAAATAAAAACAGAATTATATTTTCTTATTTTTGCATCAAAGAGAAGATCAACTGGAGCATCATCACCATCCATTTAATATCTTCTTTCTGGGGTGAAATCATTCTGAGTTGGACAGTTCCTGTAAACTGGATTCTAAAGTAAACCTACGAGATGTGCTGCAGAAGAATAACTTTATTCATAATATATTTCTCATTGCCGTCTCTTGTGGTGGGCTTCCCTGGATAGAGAGCCACACCATCCATATCTATAACTGCCTCTGGCTGCAACCTCTGACTGAAAGTATGTTGTTGTTTTACTTTGGTTATGTTTCAATGTGGAGAAAAAATGTGGGCTGTCAAAAAATGTTAGTGCATTGTAATAATATTCAGTAGTTTTTCTGCAGTGCTTGTTGTTGAACCTTACAAACTGGCAGAGATTGTCCACCAGGGGGCGTTTGATTCCAGCAAGTCATTTATCAGAAAAACTTACAAACTCTTAGACTTAGACAAACTTTATTGTCATTTTGAACACACAGGGTGTATACAAAACAACATTCCATCCAGTAAAGCTCTCAAGACATTTCCATTAAAAGCACCTCTGTGTACAAAAAGGAAGATTAAGAGCTTCACGGTTTTAAGTTTTAGAAAAACTTCAAAATGTGCAGTAATGCCTCTTATTCCTACATGTATTTAACAATGTTGGAGGCTTTGGCTGATAAACAGAAACATTTAACCTTCAATGAAATCTGAAAAATTGGTCTCAGATTGGTTGATTCCTCATTAGGTAATTTCCCTCTGGGATTATTAAAGTATTTCAGATTCTGATTCGGAATATTTCCTGGAGGTTAGACTAAACAACAACATACTGACTTCTAGATTATGCTAAACACATGCTGGACATGAGATTTTAAACAGATTTGAAAAAAATGTGTACTAGATCAGAGTAAAGCTAGTATTCATGTTGAAGTTGGGCATTTATTTAAAATAATTTCCAAAAAGCTTCAAAAGTAAATATTAGGTCGTTTGAGCTTTAAAAGTAGCCGTTAATTTCTTGAAGCTCACATGAAACCAAAACATCCTGCATATTTTTTACATTTGTACTGAGAAAGAATAGAAATTTAAAATGGTTAGGATAGTTATTGCAGATTATTTTTGTGAATTGTATGGGGATTTAAAATCTATCTTTTATAGCTGAAATAAAAAAAGAATAAAAAACAGTCTGACTAAGAAATATACAGTAACCCAATGGAAACTGTTTAAGTGTATAAAGCTTATGGCTGATACTTTGTTGAAGCACCTTTTAAATTTCAGCATTGGATTCTTTCAAGATTGCACATCTTGACTGGGCAATATTTGTCATGTTGATCAAAACTTTGCTTTTCTTATAGTGAAACTATTATTTTTGATTAATATTCACCACAATTAAGGAAAACAAACCTTCCTTCCTTCTCCAGCTCTCTAGCAGACATCTGAATTTTTTGGGTCAAAATTAACTGGGGATCTAAATTGTCTGTATTTTCATCCACCTTGACGATCTAATAAAAGATGCATCTAAATAAAAGAAATCCCATAGTATGATGCTTTTGCCACCATGTTTTACAATAGCTGCTTTGACTCTGTGGTTCTGTTATTAGGTTTCCACCTTTTTTGGAAATTCAGCCTAAAAGTTGAATTTAGTTT
Source organism: Cyprinodon variegatus (assembly GCF_000732505.1). Lineage (NCBI taxonomy): Eukaryota > Metazoa > Chordata > Actinopteri > Cyprinodontiformes > Cyprinodontidae > Cyprinodon > Cyprinodon variegatus. Next base: position 366,145 of record NW_015151041.1, read on the forward strand.
AATATCAGAGAATAACGCATTAAATATTTTTGAGAGATTTTATAATTTTGTAGGGGAAAAAAACAAATTGTCTTTCAGTCGTTGTTCTTTTTTTTTCAGAAGTACAGACAATACAAGAGACATTTTCACCTTTAAAACACAACCAGGACCTTCTTAACTGAAACATAGCATAATGATCTGTTACTTTTTCTTTCAGTATAAAATTTCACTTTTACTCCATATTTTCTTAATATCTTGATGAGATGTGCCATGGCTTTTAGATTTACGTACATCGAGTTAAGACCAGAATTATTCATAACACTCTAACTTTAGCCTCAGTAATCAGTATAGATTGACCAGTTCAGAGTCAATCTATACTGATTACATTGAACCAACAGGAAAATGAACGTACACAACATCAAAATATTCCAAATGAAGCACTGGAGGCAGACCAGACTTTCATGAGGCCCTTGTTAACAAATATACACATATTGGTGCAGTTTTAATAAATTTATAGTTCTACATAATATATGCATTTACTTGATGATGGGTTGATGAGGCATCATGAAGCTTTTTTACACATCGCCAAACTGTATCGATACTGTGTCACTGAATAGTAACACCAGGTGAACCTTTAAAATGCCTACAGGCAGCCTATTTGACACACAACTGTAACAGGTTTGATGACCTATAATCAGTGGCGTGCACGGGGTTCACCCCCTCCTCTGGGACAGATAAAAGAATGAAACAATGAAGCACACTTACTAGGCCCTGGCTTCCTTACATGTTGCTCTCCATTGTTTACCTTCCTGATTTCTGTCGCACTGGTGACATCATCAACGATAACACAGCGTGGTGGCGTTACCAGACACGCAATGCAGAGGCCATGCAGCTTGCCAGTGAAGGGTCATACCAGCTTTTTTTGTCAATGGGAAGGAAGCCAAATGACGGTAGTTAGCAGGTCGACCCGTGTTTGAAAAACACGCGTTAACCTGGTATGTTCAGTAGTGTTGCACTGATATCGATACCAGTATCAGGTGGGGCCCCGATCCATCACTAAAATGGTGGTATCACTATCAGCAAGTACCAACAAATAGGCCACCGATACCATTTTGAGAGCAAAAAGTTTATTCAACTATTGTCACCTTTTCTAGTTAGGCAATAAAAAGTTATACTGGATTCACCTTGTTTTAGTCTTATTCCTGATTCACTAAGTTAGGCAGCAGCTTGTCAAAGCCATGATGGCAATCATTTTACATCCAAATATTTTGCAGTTCTTCATATATACACACAAATCAATTTCAAACAGATGATGTCGGTATTGGCTGATACTGCACAGCCAGGTATCGGTATCGGGGCCAAAAAATGGCATCGGCGCAACACAAATTTTCAGTAGGAAAGAGGCTCCAGTTTTAGCACAATCATAAATTCTTTGATATACTAGGATATTTTTAATAAACATTTTAGCTGCTGTAATAGTAAACTTTAAAAAAAAATATTGGAATGCAAACATTTCGAGAGTGACAATGTCGAAGTAAAAGAGATTTTTCATTCATTGATAACAAAGACTTTGATCCCTACAGGTGAGTCTGGAATTATGACTTAGACTTTAGACTTAGACAAACTTTATTGTCATTTTGTATAAACAGTGTATACAAAATGACATTTTGTTTTGTACAAGTTTCATTATATTTCTTAAAGTGCATCACTGATCAATGTAAACATTGTGGGAGAAAAAAAA
>NW_015151041.1:369105-379346 GCF_000732505.1 Cyprinodon variegatus
AACTTTGTCCAGTAAGATTTTTTTTAGAGGTTGATTCTCTGCTGTCTCTTGCTCTCTTTAGTCTGAGAGGAGTTTGCGAGGCCAATGTGGCCTGTGAGAACATGATGGACACCGATGGGATCATCGCTGCCTACAATGCTTACTACGGACCAATCCCCTTTTAGAATCACCATGGCAACAATCTCACTGCTGAACAAAACTGTGTTTTATGCTGAAATCCTTTTAAAGCTATTTTTATTTCCCCATGTGGCTGAACCTAATGGTGCTAAAGGAGTCATTGTGGACATGACCTGGAAAGATTAACTTGTTCTCTGCCTGTAGATTAGTGTGATGAAATAAAATAAAAAATAAAAAGAAACATTCTCTGAACTGAATTGTTTTGATCAATTTTATACAAACTCACACTTCACCTTGATTTTGCATTTTTTATCCACTAGATGTCCCCATTGCTCATGAAAAAAATTATTGGACGTACAGAAGGACATTTTGAGCTGGTTATACTGTAGGTCTTTCAATATAGTAAAACAAAATTTTTTTTTTTCAATTAATGACATAAAAAATAAAGAATATCTTTGTGAAACACTAATGTAGTTTAGTTTAGGTTAGTTTGGTGAGTTATTTGGAAAAAAAATCAATAATTGTTGCTGTAAATGCATCAGAATTAGCCAGTTGACTATTTTTCACCTGTTTCCACTTGTCTCATGTCATGAGACAATGTCAAAGACTTTTTTGGAAAGTTTCTGAGTGTAATTATTTATTTTGATTTTGAGTTATATATTTAAAATACAAGCAGAATCTGATTCTCTGTTCTCAGGATAAACTGGAAATGTATTAAAATAAAGTTACACAATAAAGAGTTCTCCTATTCAGACCAGACCAACATCAATATCACAAGTCTGGGCTTCTTTAATTTCCTCAGTAGAAACATTTACCTTCCTCCCAATCGCTCCTCAACAGTGAGATTTCTAAAGGCCTTCAAGCTCAGTAAAACAGGGCTACTTTATTCTGGTACAATCAGTGGCACGGGAAGGGGGGTGCTGCGGGGGCTGCAGCCTCCCTCGTCATAGCATCAGCCCCCCATGGTGGGGGGCTGTGGAGTAACATACCGGTAATATTGTACTTAAAAATATGACATTATTTATGTATTTATTTTTTTAAAAGACTGTGTTTGATATAAACTAATGATTCATTATTTTAATATTTCATAAAAAACTAGGCTACTCCCCCGGAAGTGCTTCCGCCACCTCACATTCGTTTAGGCATGGCTAGCAATAGGCAGCAGAAAGGTATTTCTGACTATTTCGAGGTAAGAAATGGTTTTAACTCCTCTATACTGCTGCCGAGCATTTATTTAGCGGTATTTATTTCTTATTTATTTCTATATGCTGTGCCTATTCGTCATAGTCCTGTGGCTGAAGAAGTCTACGCTAGAATAAGGCTGCATATCACTAAATATTATGTCTGTATTAAGCTATTTAGTGATAAAATAATAAATTAGTTAATTTTTTTTATTTCAGATATGAAATCATTCCCCATATCCATAGTCAAATGGACTTTCAAGACTTTCAATGCTCAGTTTAGGCTATATTTAGGCCATGTTTCATTCAAGTATTCCTGATCCTGTTGATTGGGAGCTGTTGTTTGTTTTGAATGATTAAAAGAGAAGAAATAAAGTGTAAAATGTTCATGCTTTGTTCCGATGCATTTTAAATGGCAGTTTTTGGCGACNAACATTTACCTTCCTCCCAATCGCTCCTCAACAGTGAGATTTCTAAAGGCCTTCAAGCTCAGTAAAACAGGGCTACTTTATTCTGGTACAATCAGCTTTCTGTGGTTTAGTGTTGTTTAGTTCTCTGTTGTGGCAGCCTGAATGGAAACACATACAAACAAAATGCAGTTTCTGACATTTTGCAGTCACTTTAACATACCTGCACAGAAGTCTGGGCGTAGGAGGATTTACAGAGCCAGAAATTGGGCTGTGACCTATATAAAAAAACATTAAGCCCTTATATAATTCAACTCTACGGTATTCAAAAATACTTTATTGAGCCAGAAACAAATAAAATTTTGTAACTCATAGTTTTTTTCAAAGAGTTGTTGTATATAATGATAGCAGAGGCAGGAGCAGTCTGTTTTGCACCAAAACTAGGGAATCCTCTGATTGAAGACACTCTATTGTTGTCTACAGTAACAGTCCTCTGAAGAGGAGGCTCACTGTTGCCCATATTTATTGATATTTTATTAATTTTTCTTTAACAAATCATCTGTAGAGTTTTATAAATGAAGTGTTCATTTGTTGGTGTTCTGTTCAGATGAGCGATTCACTATCATCTATATCAACAATAACAGAAACAAACTCAGCCCAGTACCCCGGCGAGCCTGATGCATATGCTCCACTTCACTCCAGTGACACAGTTACTCGATTTTAAGTAGCTGTGTTACAGTCCTTCACACAAGCTTGGCATAGCTATTTGACATAAACATGAGGAACTTGTTAAAAGGATGTGAAAATATTTTTCTAGGGAAACAGTTTTCATGTGGACAAGTCCTAAGAGGATTGATTCGTCCCCAATCGTTGAGCATTCCCAACCTGTTTGAGCAGGACGTACAGGTTTTTTTTTCTGTCTAAATAAAACTATGCAATTTAATAACATTTTTATGGTTATTATTCCCATATTTCTACAGTAGTAGCCATTCAAAATTACCCTTCCCAGTCAAACGCAAACCGAATGGCGGCCAACTTCCCTGCAGCTCCCACCAAAATCCCTTCGCAATTCCAGCCACTGGAGTGACTCCCTCCTTCTCCTGGGCGTGCATTTTATTTTACTCTGACTCCAACCTTTCCCTGAATTACAGAGTCTGACCAGGAGATTATGCTTCTCTCTAGATTTTAATGTCCACAAATCATGACAGAAAGAATATGTTATTACAAAGATTGATGTTTAAAAACAAACTGTAGGGGACTAGCCCAGGACCCATCCAGGACAGTGGGGAAATTCTGGATGCCTACGACTGTAAATAGAAAAAAACAACAGCTGGAAGAAATGGGAAACACAATAACATCTGATTTAGATTCAAATATGTTCTCTATATTTTTCGAGGAATAATTGAAAATACAAAAAAAAAAATACCTGAAAATACAAAACTTAAATACAAATAATCTCTTCACTTTGAAAAGGAGGTTATAATAATCTTATAATAATCTATAATAATCACAAACAGTCAAAAACAAAATAAGCAAATGCTTGTCATGATTAACTGTTATTTGAATATCGGTTGCTGTTGAACAACATGCAAGTGACTTAAAGATTAACTGGCTCTACAGTACAATACCACACATAACAAACTAAATAGCATTCCCTATATTGTTATACCTTTTGTATGATAATAAACATTTCAGGTGCCCTCACATTATGATTGACAGGGTCTGAGAGAGGCCTCTGGAATCCCTTTTCTTATTAAATGCATAAAAAGCTTAATATCACTCAAAATGATCAATTCTATTTAAAAGCTTGGGCAGTGTTAGTTTGCAGAAGCTTTTTTTTTGGTGCTGTTTTATTTAAACTTTATGGATCTTTGCAGCAGATACCTTCATGCAGTCGTTACTAAGGGCCTCTGTTGTTGTTTCCAAACAAAAAAGACTGCCCTATTGTCAGTGGCGGTGCAAAGAAACTAAACAGTCAAGCTATGAAAATTTGAGACACACCAATGTGATAAGTTAGAATGGTAGATACCCATTTTCAGGGGCGTAACACCAACAGACAATAGGATGATGTAAGCGTGTTACAAAAGCTGTTGTTGAGGCAGCTGCATAACAGACAGACACAGTTACCAAAACCTGAGCTGGATGGATTAATGTTTCCTGATCTGAGGTATTTTTAGATAAGACTGAGATTAAGATCAGTTTGTAAAAAATAACTGGTTTCCTGCCTTTTCTTCTTTTCATTTCTACTGTTTAATGAGAACCACATTTTGTTTTATTGATTACACCACGACCAAATATATAAAAAAGTCAAAAGTTGTTTAGAATTAAACAAGAAAATAAGAAGAATAGAGCAGCTTAAGAGCGTTTTAAAAGTCTGCATCTATGTGGTGAGTCAGTTACGGACAAGATGTGTGATAAGGAAAGGGGGAAAAAACATCAGCATGGAGAATAAAACATTAGTAATGAACATTAGAAATCATGCATTCACATCTCAAACAGTTGGTAACAGTAGTATTGTATTACAGTACATTATATTGCCATTACAAGCGGGGGTATGTGTGCGTGTGTGGGGCTGAATGGTACATGGTTTAGCGTCCTCAGCATTGTTGATGCAAAACAATCAAAGTCATCAGTATTTAGAGAACATTTGAAACAACATTGGAGTTACTAAAGCTAGAGAATTTCCCTAAATCAATCAAAGGGAAACATGATTAACTTTTTTTCAACCTCTGGCTCAACATGCACAAAAGCAATAAATGTGATGTACAAATACGTTTTTTTCCATTCAAACTGACTGCAACTTAGGACGTTTCATTTTTTGTTGCTGATTTATCAGCTTTGTGTTGTGGTGAAACAAACACTTTTAGAGTAATCCTGCAGACACACCTGATCAGTTCAATGCATTTGGCCTTCAGTCTGAAGCTAACTTCTGCAAACAGTAAATATTTTTATCTTTCTAGCTTTTAACTGACTGAATGTAGGCTATTATGTGTTTAATATAAAATGCCTTAAAACTTTTATTTTTTTGTTCTTTTGTTGTTGTTTTTTAAGAATGTGCACCATATAAGAAGGGATTCTTATAATATTTCCAACTTGCTTAAAGTAAGCCTCCTTGTCACCCGAAACATTTTCTCAGGGATCCTGTTTCTGCTTTATTCACCTTCCAAAAACGCAAGAGTTCAAATCAGCCAACTGCAGACTGAGGACATTTCAATAGTGCTGCTGTTTCTTCCAGCAAATACAAAACTCTATTATTTATCATTGCACTTATTTCCATGCAACATACCTCTATTGCAGAGTAATTTGAATGTGTCTCTGCTGCAGGACACCTGAAATAAATGATTGCAATACCTCCATCAAGGGCCTTATTTAAGTTGGCTGTATAAAGGGGAAAAAAAAAAAAAAACTAAAATATACAGGGCAGCGGGTCCCTGGGGCCAAAGTTGAACAAGCCTGCTCTATGGGTAGAAAGCTCAATGTTATAGGCCTGATCTTAAGCTGGATATAGGAAATTCAGACATGGTTCTGACAGGAGGTCGGGATAGCAAACAGACAACAAAAAAAAACAAAAAAAACAACAAAATAACACACAACTTCAGATTATTAAAGTGAATTGAGAATCTGTGGTCCTTTAGAACTGAATACCCAATGTGAAATTCATGCAGATGTAAGCTGATCTTACATCTGCATGCCAACCTGTATGCTTAAAATACTCCTGAATCATATCAGGCAGATCTTTTGCTAACAGGTGCTTCTCAACTATCAGGCCAGACAGGTTTCTGTCAAACAAAAAACTACCTATTTTGTTTTTTAACAGTATTTTCTGTAAATCAGATTTTCTGTTTAGTTAACCTTCTGCAGAGATAACATTGTGGAAGCATGAAAAAGCTTCCAGGAATACAGATTATGTCATTATTTTATTACAACTGACCCAGAGAGAAATGCTAACAGAGACAATGAGGTGGAGCACAGTCCCATCTGTCAGCATCACATACCTTTGTTTTTCTTTATTCCTCCTTCCCACACGCTTTCAGAGAAAGAAACATTTTTTTTTTCACTCTTTGTTTTTCTAAGATTGTTCACTGATTTTAAAAATAGGCTTTGAGGGTAAATAGAAGAGGAGGAAAAACACCAGTAACCCTTTTATGGAGTTTTTATGGAGAACCATTCATGGTTTTAATCATCTAACTAATTTGTAGATCTAATTGCCTGATCCAGTTTATATTGCATTTGTTCCAGTGGAGGAAAAAAAATCTCAATCAGCCTGAGTAAAACATATAAGAGGCCTTGTCTTAAAAAAACTAAACAAAACATTTAGAAAAAGAAAAAACACTAAAAACTCCAAGTCTAAACAATGCATCCTAGATATAAGATCTTTCTGGATATTTTGTTACAACAGCAAATATCAAGGCATGTTTCTTGGATTTCACAGACTGGAACAGTAAAAGTAAAATCGCAAATAAGGTTTAAAATCTGTTATTAGTTTTGCCTTATTAATTAATTAATTAATTAATTATTTACTTTACTCTAAAATAAAACCTTTTTTGCACAAATTACCTTAGAAGTCACCTCAACAATAAAATCTAACTGTGTCTTTTTTAAGCCAAGCATAAATCCAGCTGTTTTATAATGGCTTTTAAGGTTTGTTAGAGAAAAAACAAAAACTGTAATCTGAAGAACAAGAAACATCCAGCCAACATGGAGACTTTTAAAGTAGCTTTGCATTGTAATATGACTTTGTAAGCTTTTTGATCTGTTAAATACATCCTCTAAAATATATAGTTTATTGTAGAACCTTAAGACTACCAGGATTTGGCACTCCACTGATGACTGGCCAGGAATAAGGAGCATTAATTGGAGGACAAGCCAAGTGGCTCATGGCGGAGGATCTGCCAAAAGGACAACTAATAGTTTTGGAATTTATACATTTGACATTTTTGAAGTTTTACTAAGGCCTGTAAGGAACAAAGAAAACAGGTTTTTAGCACTCCTTGCCATTATTCATGCGAGTAGCATTTTGCTCTTGGGTTGCTTTTCTCTTTCATGGACAGGGGTGAAAGTCGCAGCGGGTATGAAGATGCATGGAGCTTACAGTAGGAAAATCCTTTAAAAAGCCTGTGGGTTCAGCTTCCAGCACAATAACCCTTAAGCAAACAATCAATGTTGCACTTAAATAATTTAGATCATATTTGTGTAAAATTGTGTTTACTAATTACTATGTACTTCCCATCTGATGTGATTAATCTGAAGCAGTATTTTTTAACAAAAAAAAATGGTTGGATTTTTCAATCATTAGATATGTAAAGCTGGAAGAGATGCTGCAGAATGCTAAAGAAATTTGGAGGTGTAGATTTTATGATTTTAGGTTTATTGCTTTAAGATTTTGTCTCGTCCTTCATAGCAGAACTCTCAAACAGAGAGTCAGATATTGCTTTGTGTTTTTGTATAAAAACAAATTTATCATTCTGGTTCATTTGACCCACATCCTGGAGAATTCAATTAAGTTCAGTTTATTTATATAGCACCAATTTACAAAACATGTAATCTCAAGGCCCTTTATGGAGAAAATTCAACCAGATCATACAGTCAGATTAGTTCCAATTTTAATTTCCAAGGGAAACCAGCTGATTGCATCGACTAATTGACTCATGTTAAAACAGACAGTTAACACTCAGGTTATAAAGGTGTGCCATTATACTCCTCTTACACTCCAATCCCAGGTACCAGGCTGCCCATCCATTGGTGCTCCATAAGGACATCTGGAGGAGCAAAGCAGGACCTACATTACACCATCCGGATCCCAACAAATCAGTGACTGATAGTACATTAAAACCTTGACGCCTCACATTGGAGCACATCTCTAAACCAATCATATCTAAACAGATCTTTTTTATCCAGCCTAAGAATCCTCCAACTCACAGATCTGTACTTTTTAATACAGGCTTGGTAAAAATTAAATATTTTATTGTTAAACTTCCACTTCAAAAAAAATGTCTTAAAGAAGCTTTCTCACATCAACAGTTTGAAGGTAATCAAACCTCTTTATACAACCGTGGATGCAAAATTTTCCTTTATCTCTAAATATTTGATAGAGCTAGATTTGAGGTCCTCTGCAACCCTGTGGTGTTTAAAGTCAAACTTCAACTCTGCAAAAAAAAAAAAATCTTCTTCAAATACTGCATTTAACAACTGCTTTCAGATTCTGGGAATTACAAAGGTTTTTTTTTTATTTATAGTTGAAAACCTGGCAATCATCTGTAATGTGGTTCTTTTATAGTGTTCCAACCTTCGCTGCCAACACCAAAGAGGGTTGCGTGATGCAAGACAACTCTGTTGTTTTTTTAAGCTGCATAACTTCCTTGTAAGTGAAGTATTTAAGAGGATTGTCTCTCCTGTTACCACTCAAACCACACTGCTCCTGCTGCAGAACATCGACACCATGGACACGCTGTCGACTGAAACTCAGAACCGCAAACGGATCAAGGAAGTGGAAAATGCTTTTAGCCCACCGGGTGAGACGCTTTCCAAACCAAATCGTATTCTAGTGGGAGAGGGCAACCTGATGAAGCAGGGTCGCAAGAAGATGGAGCAGAAAGCATTCTTCCTCTTCAATGATATTCTCGTGTATGGCAGCATCCTCATGAACAAGCGCTGGTACAAGAACCAGAAGATCATCCCTTTAAGTGAGTCACTCAAATGCAAACACTGTCTGATACAGAAAAACTGATCATGGTGCAGAGTATTAAGATTGTATAAATATTTTCATTTCAGAGGACATCAAGCTGGAGGACATGGAAGACAGTGATGACATTAAGCACATGTGGCTGATGTGCACGCCTCGTAAGTCCTTCTTTGTCTCTGCCCCCACCTACGAGGAGAAAAAAGCCTGGATGATGCACATCGAGCTTTGCCAGAGCTCCCTGCTGCAGGAGCAAGTCCCGAATCAAAACCTCGACTTTGCCAAATCCTGGATCCCTGACCAGGCTGCTCAGAAATGCATGCGCTGCTTCGTCACATTCACCACAACAAACCGCCGACACCACTGCAGAAAGTGTGGCTTTGTGGTGTGCAACAAGTGCTCCAAGGACCGAGCCCGAATCAACCACATTGACCCCAAGAAACTGCTGCGTGTCTGCAAGATCTGCAGCAAAACATGTAAGGAAAGTGAGATTTCCAGGGCAAGATTCGACAGTGGTGGTTTATGGGGTGATGCTGAAGAGTTATCCAGCGAAGATGAGTAATCTCAGACGAAATTCTCACATAATAAACACACTGTAGGTTTAAACTGAAGTTGTGTAACATAAACCTTGTATCATGTGTCCACTGTTAACTGAGTATGTAAGGGGAAGTATCACAGAGCAGGGCATGTGTGAACTAAAATAGTTCAATGGTGTCCAACAGAGAGAAGTAAGAAACCTGTCATCTGTCTCTTATATGTGATATGAAGGTTTTGAAAAGACCTGCAAAGACAAAGAGCAAAATAACCACTTTACAAAGACTGTTGCACTTTTAATCTGTAAATATATTCAACTTTTCCTGCTGCAAAAAGCTTAAAGCCTTAAAAAATATGAAGTATTTTTAAAGGAAGCAATTTATCTGCACTTACGATTGTAAATAATTAGTAGCATTTTTTTTTTGTAAATGAAGTCAAATGTAACAATACTGTGATTTTTATTCATATGCTTTTTTATCCGTTTACAGTCAAACAACTCAGACTTGTTGTAAAACTGATACTGCAACTTTATCAAAAAATAATAAATTCTGTCTGAAGAGTTTTTGCTCATGGCATTTATCTTGTCTATATAAAGTTTTTCTTTTAATCAATATTTTTAATGCATCTTAAATTAGACTTAAATTATACATTGTTTTGGGTCAAGCCATGACATATCTTGTGCATTTTAACCAGGTGACAGCAGGGACCCACTTTTATGTTCTGACTTTGGCATTAAATATTCTGGTTCAGCTGGTCGCTTAATACATTCCTAGGAACATGGCAGCGCTTCAGCTCAAAGTAGAAAATAGATAATACCTTATTATTATTCAAACAGACATGGTTGGATGGCAGCACAGTTTATAGCACTGTTGCCTTTCAGCAGGAAGATTGGCACCAGGCCAGCCAAGAAATATAGTTCCTCCAGCGTATCCTGGCTAACCCTACTTGTCTCCACCCAGTTGGACATAAACGGTTTACCTCACCAGGGAGGCATCTAGGAGGCGTCCTAACCAGATGCCTGAGCCGCCTTAACTATATTTATTAGATTTCATTTTATGTGATTTAAGTTTGAACTACTGATTATAAAAGTTTGCATTTAGATTTAAACCCCCATAGTAGATGCTTTTTTCTTGTTTAATTGGGAACCACAGTTCCCTTTTTTTATGAATTCAGCAAACACAGATAAACCAACAATAATTCACAGCCCTGGCAGGTTTAGGAATAAACAGGCTGTTCTCCACTGAACTAGCTAAGGTGTACCGTATTTTCACGACCATAAGGCGCACCGTACTAAAAGGCGCACTCTCAGTTATGTGTCCCATT
>NW_015151041.1:381056-383462 GCF_000732505.1 Cyprinodon variegatus
AATGGGACACATAACTGAGAGTGCGCCTTTTAGTACGGTGCACCTTATAGTCGTGAAAATACGGTACTCCAAGTGGCAGGGTAAAAACACATGAGCCAATCCACAAAGGCTAGAGACCAAAGAATACTGGAAAAGTAAATGGCAGAAAGAAGCATCACATAATAATAAAGCACAGCGGCTAAAAGACCCAAGGGCTTATCATGCTAACATCCCTGAGCAAGGTCCAGTGAACATCACATTGGCAGACCTTCAACAAAGACTATTAGGTATGAAGAACTTGACAGTACCAGGCCCAGACATGATCCACACCTGCTGGATGAAGAAACCAAATTATTTCCATGTACACCTAGCAGCACAAATGACCTGGCTGTTGAAGACCCACCCTGAATGACTTAACGAGGGCCGAACAGTCCTAATAATTAGAGACCCCCAGAAGGGGACGGTCCTAACCAACTACTGGCCCTCTCTCTCCTGAACTTGGAAATTCCTGGCAGGCATTATAGCAGAAATAATAAGTAGGCACATACTGTAAAAGCTGTAAAAATCAGCAGCACTCTAAGAGCCTTCATTGCACACTCCAAGAGGCCTTGAGATTAACTTCAAGCCAATTGCAAATATCTCTATGAAATATGGTATATACCAAGGAGATATTCTTACCCAACTAATGACCAAGACTGGCTATGGATGTCATGATTTTCTTAAGAGATCTGACCCACATGCAGCAAACCACTCAGAGAACCAGGGTAAAAGTTTGAACAGGTTTATTGATAAGGTCAGCGGGGTTGGATTCAGGAAACTCTGTGTGCTGGTGAACCGGAACTGGAAGAGGGAAGGGAAGTATCAGCGGTTAGTTCAGGAACTGTGGGAACTTTGAGAGATGGCTGGAGAGACAGAGAAAATGGGACTCACATTAGTGGAGAAGACTTTCTTCCCAGAATCCAATAAGTGTGGGTTTATCCAGAGGTAAAGACTCATTGGAGGGGGGTTTAGACTTGGTTGGATCCTGAGGAGCTATTGAGCGGACTGTCACTTGAAAATCCAGGAGGACTTGAACGGAACTTGTGGAGGTTACTCCCCTACTCAGTGTGAGACTCAAACAATCCTTCCAAGGGAAGAACGCAAAACTTCCAGCTTGCAGGGAGGCTTCCTGCCGAAAAGGCAAAGACAAAAAACAAGGTTAGGCTCAGTGAAACACAAAGACTCAGTTAGACTCAGCAAAACTCAGCTTGGCTAGAGTACCCAAAACTGGCAAACACTCTGGCGTCAAGGTAGTGACAGTCCACCGCTCAAATAGTCCTCTGTAATGAGCCAACCAGCCGCAGGTGTGTGGAGGGAGAGAACAACACAAAAAACACAACCCACACAAAACTGGATTCCTAACAATGGGTACCGACTCAAAAATGGGGCCACTATATGCCACCTCATGTACATGAATGATTTCAAGCTGTCTGCTAAGAGTGAACGAGACATCCACAACAAATCCCATAATGCTTTGTGAGGACAGCCCTCACAAATCAAGGATAGTGAGAAATAAGAATTCTAGCAGTCCCAAAAATTTATTAGTTGTCAGTTTCCCCTTCTGGTCACCTCTTGAATGTGCATCTCCTTTGTTATCTTTTCTAATTTTAAATAACAACTTGTGTTTAGTTACAGTTATAAAATCAGTAATTAATGCAGAAGTATACAAGGAAATAGTGCATCAATACCAAGCGCAGGTCAGGGCTGGAAATTACTTTGATCTTGCCACCAAGTTAGTGTCTTAAAGTTCTTTGTCAGTATGCAGGTACTCTGCCTCTTTCAACGTCATGACTTGGTGACATATTCAACTAAGACGACATAATAAGGTATACTGAACTATTCACCCTCAGGGTGTGGTTTGTTCTCACCAGCTTACATAAAGGAGTTCAGCTCCTCTCATCTGATTAGAGTGCATATAAATAGCCACAATGAATAAAACAGAAGTGCTTAGGAGATGCAGAAAAGTTAATTCATATAAAAAAAACTAATTTTATTAATAAATTTTATTAATTTTTTTACCATAACTAGCTGGTGTTTTTTTTTTTTATATAGTTCCACCTCCAGGTAAACTGGGTTTACCTGATTACCTACTTCCCTGAGTGTAGATTCCCAGCATTGCAAAGGCTTTCAGATGTATGAATGACGTCAATCGAACATTTTAAGTATTCCTGTGCAACCTCTTTAAAGATTTGACTCTGTGCAAATGTTATGGTGAATGATCGGATTTCAGGGTTCTTCCAAAAAAAAAAAAAATAATAATTATACAATCCTTTTTTTTTTTCGGAGCTAGAGTTTATTATTATATTTGGATGTTGTAAGGTAAGGGGCACAGTCTTGAAGTTAGCCTGGTTAAAATCCCCATGAAGACGCCCTCTGTGTGTGCAGACT
>NW_015151041.1:384968-386795 GCF_000732505.1 Cyprinodon variegatus
ACTTAAGTACATTAATCAAGTGAATGTATCGAGTGAGTGTAAAATTATGGAATAATTCAATGGTTTGGGACAAAGTTCAAATTTTGATCTAAAGTTCTTTAAGCTACATGAAGTTTTATTATTTTATGGGTCAGACAACATAAGTATAGTTCATCTCTCAGCTCCTTTAATTTATACGGCGTTGGTACTTTTAACTCACAGTTTTATCGTTTTTGAGAAGGGTCGACCCTTTCCTGGACCACAGAACAGACCACTGACCATTGACCAAACTACTAGGACTGAAACGTGACATACTTAAAGTTACCTACAAGAACTGTTTTTTTACTGAGTTTTTTACAGACCAAAGTGCTTGGAGACACTCATGGAGTACCATCTCAGCCATCCCTCAGCAAGAGAAGGTGTTGCTCAAAGTCATCAAAAGAAATTGGTCAGAGCTCATCTGAGTTCATCTTACCTCATCAGGAAGGAACCAAGAAAAGCTACAACAAAGCAAATTAGAACATTGGGCAGAATAATCCCGTCTTGTCTGCTAATTTACACACAGGCAGTCTACCTTAGTCTGGTGTTGAAGACCAGCTGCTCCGGAGACAACGCTCAAAATGTCGGCTTTACAAGGGACCAACATCAGCAGAAAGATGAAGACACCCACCAGAAGATGTGTGATCTTTTAGCGTTTTGGTAATTTATTTATCTATAAAACATGATTGTTAAAGGATAATGTGTTTTATCTTAATGAAAGATTAACATCTTTTGTCTGTTTGATATTAGTTTCCGAATACAAAAGAAGATACAAGTATCAGAAGGCCACCTGATGGCTGAAAGTAAGTATTGAAAGAGATTATAAACTTAAAGTTTTAACTCAAGCAAAAGTGAAAAAGTACCTTTTTTAAAACTACTTAAATTTTAAAAGTGAAAGTAATGCAGGAAAAAATGTTAAGAACAGATGTTTTGAACCTCATACTGGTTACTGCTCTACCGTATTAAATGAAAAGTTTTCCACAATCCTGGATAAAAGCTTCTTTATACTTCCTTTTCTTAGTTTTATAACTAATGGCAACAGCATAAAAGTTAACTTTGCATCATCTTGAAAAACTATTTATTTTGGTATGTGACGAACAACAGGTTGGTGCAGTACCGAGTCCAACCACTAAGACATTAACTCTCTGGATGAAACAAATTATTTGGTTGTTTTTTTTGTTTTGTTTTTTGTTTTTTTATACCAACAGGCCATAATAAAAATTAGCTTAAATAAAAAAAGAAACAAAAAAAGTCTATTTTTTAAATGTCTGGATCTGCTGAAGGTTTCTCCCTGTTAAAAGGAAGTTTTTCCTCTCCACTGTCGCTACAAGCATGCTTGGTGTGAGGGATTGCCTTCCAGTCAATGACTTGATGCAATCAACTGGTTTTCCTTAGATAGAAAACTAATCCGGTTAAAGTGTAAAGCGCCCTGAGATGATGTATGTTGTAAATTGGCACTATACAAATAAATTGAATTGAAATTGAATAGAATTTAACATAAGAAGTAGAAAGTAGAAATTAATGAAAAAAAATGTAAGGAGTAGAAGTACAAAATTGTCTAAAAACATAATTACTCCAGTAAAGTATAGAAAGTCAGAATTTCTAATTAAGTAAGGTAACAAAGTATTTGTTCTTTGTTACCTGACACCTCTGCATTTAAAGCTACAGTGTGTAATTTTCAGCGACATCTAGCGGTCAGACTGCAGACTGCAGCAACATGAACATCTCCCCCCACCGCTTCTCCCCCCCAACAGTACGGCAAGCGTTACGGGACACAATGTCTTCCACGACGTCCGCATCACCTACCTT
>NW_015151041.1:386869-399505 GCF_000732505.1 Cyprinodon variegatus
TGGCTCTGTGCCGCCGTAGCGCAAAGATGTCTGCCTCCATGGCTGCGAGACCCGCTCCTATGTAATTATAAATAACGAATTCTAAGGAAACGCAAATATTAAGGTTAAGAGGCTGAGCTTGTAGATGATGATAAATAACATATTTATGTATACTATATTACATTTCTGACTGTATATCCCTGTAATTATTACACACTGTAGCTTTAATGGAAAATGGTTCAAACTTTATCAGGAACCTTTTTAAAAGGATGTGAAAATATTGCTTAGAGGAAACTATTTTTACACGGATAAGTCGTAAAGGAATTTATGTGTTCAAAACAAACTTGTGTGAGCAGGAAACCAAAACTGGGCTTGGCTCAGGTTGCTTGTATGTTCATATCCTGCTCTGATGTCAACAGACTCAGACCACAGTTCTTCAGTATAATGCAAATAATGCAGATCTCCTGTATTTGAAATACCATAACTAATGCGTTGATATTTACAGAAAAAGTTGAATAATTACACTTTCAGCAGCTTTACTGCATAATAGTAATAATATCTGAAATAACAATATTATGCAGTGGATCAATGTGGGGGGAGTGTTGAAGGGAGTAGCGGCCTAGTGGTTAGGGCATAGAGCTTGGAATCCTGAGGTTCTGAGTTCGAGCCCCCCTCCCACAGACTGTCACTCTGGGTCTCTAAGCATGACCCTTAACCCCACACTGCTCCCAGGGAGCCCCAAGAAGGCAGCCCATTATTTTTGTTTAAGAGGCAAATATTTTAGGATCAGGTCAATTAAGCAATTTAGAGCATTTGGAATGTGTTTAAACCAAATCAATCTGAAAAAGTCACACAGAGAGAAAAGACAATCAGAAGAAATTTATTAATGTCTTTGGCGCTCAGACCTCGGCAGGAAACATAGATATTGAATGATATGCAAGAACAGGAGTAAAGAACAGGGCTGTTTCCCCCCCTCTCCAAACTGGTGGTTGAGTGGAGATAGATGAAGTTGGTCAGTCTGTAGACTGCTGGTTAGCGGGACGGTATGCTGAGCTTTATGGCGAGATCCAGTGGACTGCGTGAGCTGATACTAGAGCTTCACTCAAGGACCTGGAAGATGGAAGTCCAATTTGAATAACACAGGTTGAGAGAACCTGTCCATGATGAGCAAGCATGAAGCGACAGTGGAGAGGAAAAACTCCCCATTGGGAAGATCCCTCTGGCAGAATAAGGCTCAAAACGGCGGTCTTCTGTCGGACCGGTTGAAATGATGAGGAATACAGTAAGGGTCCGGGTAGAATGACACTCTGATGAAGTTTTAGCTACAATGGTGGAGGGGGGGCTGGAGGTGGGTTGAAACGGGGTCATCTGAATTAAGTCACACAGCGCAAACCACCGTCTGCACACTAGGTAGCAGACGTGTTGTGGATCTGAGGCCTTTTAAGATGAACTTTGAAAGCTGACTGGCTTTCGTGGAGCGGTGGTTCAAAGCTGATTGGCTGTGTCGTAGGCGGATGAAGGCGAGTAATCAGTTTATTCAGTTTAACTTCCACCTAGGCTCCAATTCACAAAGCAAATCCAAGAGATACATGAAACAGTATTTGGTAAAAGTATATTCTATAAAATTATTTGTTTAATCAGAAATCAGTAACTGTTTAGATATTTATTCCTTACCTTCTATGATCCTTCCTGTGGAAATAATTAGGGAAAGGGAACATTTTAGCCTCCTTTGCTAGGATGGAGCTACTTTAATAGCTGGCAGACATGAGGAGACTTGTTTTAAAGGACTCTGTGGTTATATTTAGCAATCAAATGCAATGAGCATAGCAGGAAACAAACATCATATTAGTGTGTAAAACCTATATGGTTAAAAATACTCCAATACGCAGATCTTTACTTTTCTGATTGAAACAAAATCTTCTGTTGTTAAGTCCTTAAATCTTTGTCACTTCAACAGTTTGATGACGAAACATGCTTTTAAAACACTGAATGTGAAATTTTCCTATATCATAATCATTTCATAAAGCATCATTTTAGGTTCTCTCTAACCTTGGTGGTGTAGAGCTCTAGCGTTATTTTTTCATCCACATACTATATGCAAAAATACCTTTCAAAGCTCAGGGACTGCCAAGGTTTTTAATTATAGTTGAGAACTCGACAAATTTGCATTTAGTTTCAGGGGAAACTTCAAACGTCCCTTCATAAGACTGTGTTCAATATTTTCACCTTCCTGTTGTTTTATTTTACTGCTTAACTTCCTCGTTTGTGACGTTGGAAGTACCAATATAAAGCTCTGCACTCTATCTGCTGTTACCACTCAAACCACGCTGCACTGCTCCTAAACACACATCAACACCATGGACATACTGTCTACTGAAACTCAGAACCTGAAGCGGATCAAGGAAGTGGAGAATGCTTTTAGCCCACCGGGGGAGAAACTTTCCAAACCAAATCGAATTCTAGTGGGAGAAGGCATCCTGACGAAGCAAAATCGCAAGAAGAGGGAGCAGAAAGCCTTCTTCCTTTTTAACGATATCCTTGTGTACGGCAGCATCATTGTTAACAACCGCTGGTACAAGAACCAGAAGACCATCCCTTTAAGTGAGTCACTCAAATGCAAACACTGTCTGATACAGAAAAACTAATCATGGTTCAGTGTATTAAGATTGTATAAATACTGTCATTTCAGAGGACATCAAGCTGGAGGACATGGAGGATGATGAAGACTTTAAGCACATGTGGCTGATCTGTACTCCTAGCAAGTCCTTCTTCCTCTCTGCCCCCACTTACAAGGAGAAGAAAGCCTGGATGACACACATCGAGCTTTGCCAGAGCTCCCTGTTGAAGGGGCAAGTCCCAAATCAAAACCTCAACTTTGCCAAATCCTGGATCCCTGACCAGGCTGATCAGAAATGCATGCGCTGTTTCATCACCTTCACCGCAACAAACCGGCGACACCACTGCAGAAAGTGTGGCTTTGTTGTGTGCAACAATTGCTCCAAGGATCGAGCCCGAATCAACCACATTGACCCCAAGAAACTGCTGCGTGTCTGCAAGCCCTGCAGCAAAACATGTAATGAAGAAGAGACTTCTCGCACCAGGTTTTACAGTGTCGGCTCTGGCGGTGGTGCGGAAGAGTTATTTAGTGATGATGAGTAATCACAGACAAATCCTTACATAAAAACACATAGTCGGTTTAAACGTCAGTTATGTAACATAAACTTAATATTATGTGTCCCCTTTTGGAGAATAAGTAGCCGTAGCCAAGTAAGTAAGGTGAGATATTACAGAGAGCATCAGGAATCCCTGTTAGGAGAAGCGTGTGTGAATTGAAATAGTTCAACTGTCCTCAGCAGGAAGGGAGGGGATGGAAACTTGTCATCCATCACCTATATGTAATATGAAGGTGTTGATAAGACCTGCCAAGACAGGAGAGAAGCAAAACACAACCACTAAACAAAGGCTGTTGGACTTTTGATTGGTAAAGAGATAAAGCTAGGCCTGCTGCAAAAGGTTTAAGGTCCTACACACAAAGTATTTCAAAAGAAAGCAATTTTCTGAACTTATCATCAAAAATGTAAATGTCAAGCCAAATGTACACTAACGTGGATTTGAATCATGTTTTTATTCAATGTTTACAGTTAAACAAGTCAAATTGTAGTAAAACTGCGTCTGCAACTTTATAAATAAATGATCAAATTCATGTAAAAAGCTTCTGTACTGAGCATTTTTATTTTCACTCTAAAGTTTTTTTTTTCTCATTGAATTAATATTCTTATTGCAGTATCATTATTCATTTGTTGACCCAAAATGCATTGTTTTGGGTCAAGCTATACCATATCTTGTGCATTTTAACCGGATGACAGCAGTAACCCACTATTGCTGGTTGCTTTCTAACTTCCGCATCAAAGATTCTGGTCCAGCTGGTTACTAAATGCATACCTGGGAAGCTGGAAACATTTAACACAAACATGCAAATGTTGCATAATTCAATATTACTGAATAAGAACAACTTGTATATTAATTTAGATTTAGACAAAAAACAAGCAAGCCGCTAAAGTTAATAGAAACTAATTTCTGTTATTAGCATTTTTACAAATCAAAATCTTAAATGTGTCATAAAACAGGACAGATGGACCCAGTATTCAAGGTAAGGCAGTCAGTAGGAAAGTTCAAAATGTTTATGAAAACAAAACAAACAAACAGAACTGAAGCACAGAGCTGTGGAACTGCAGCCCACAGTGGATGCAGGAGGGGGGCGGGGCACCGCCCAATCACTTACACTCTGGAGGAACACAGGAAAGTAACCACGATGATCTGACAGGAGATGATTATCCAAGTGAGTCACTTACCTGGTTTAACAGTTCAGTCCATCCTGTCAATCATATTCAGGATCAGTGCGATGCACTGTCAACGAGATGCGGCCCTGAGTCGCCCAGAGTGTCCCCAATGTGCAACCCCAGTGAACAGACAGGACTCCGATCCAGTTTAGGGAAACAGATCAGACAGGAGTAGTTCTGGAATCCAAGGGTCTGCAGTCCGGTCAGGGGTTGCGATTCACACAGGAATGGACAGATACAGGTTAAAGGAACCCACAGAGCATTCAGGCAGGTTCAGGGTTCCACGGCCCACAAGCGTGTCCAGACAGACATGCACAGATGAAGACAGGCAGGGTCAGTGTGTCAGAACAGAGAGACAAGACGTGGTACCAGGAATTCTGTAGGACTTCAAACTGATCTCCTCCTGGGAGCCAGGCTTACGGGAATAAAACCAACTTTTCCCACGTTCCGAGGGCTCCTAGGAGAAGGGCCAGGACAGGATCAGATGACAAGACAAACACTAAACCTCAAAACCCACTGGAGACAAGAAACAAAGACATGAACCTTAGAAATGAACCAAACAAACAGAAAGCAAACAATGATCTTTCCCCGAAAGCTGGACTGAACCGAATATAAAGCAGAGCCAGTAGGTGGATAGGATGAGGAGTGATTAGGAACCAGGCAGAGTTAAGCAGGTGAATGACTTGAGCAATTAAGGTCAGCTATCGGGGCAGATCATGACAGAGCATTTGCATTTACATTCAGTCCCCCTTTGCAGATGCTTTAAAGAGCTGCCTTTACATTTTTATTTCATATCAGTTTCGTAAACTCAAAAAGGGCAACAATGATTTGCATTCCTAGCAGATTTAGCATTAAAATAGATTTTTCTGACAAGTGGGCGAGCATTGAAGCGTCTGGCCACCCCTTGAAAGTGTCTCTGCTTCGGTGTTTTCGATAGATTTAACGGAGACAAAAAGGGACAAATTGTGTTTTGGTGACAGGCAATTATAAAGTCTATCATAATTTAATGAAAAGCAGAGAAAGATATAATTCAGTCATACACAGAGGTCAGGGCTGAGAAGGAAGTTGATGTTGCTGTTAAGTAACTGACTTAAAGTTCTTTGTCTGACATGTATGTCTGACATTTGTGAGTCATTCAGGTTATGTGGCATAACAACGTAAATCACACTCATTCACCTGCAGGACATTGTTTGCTTTCATCATGTTGCATAAAGGCATTCAGTTGTACTCATCTGATAAGCTTGGCCTAAAGATAACAAAACTGAAGAGCATATAAGTGTGAAGGAGAAACATATTGTTAAGGTAATTTTCTCTGAGACTGTTGATCTTTAAGTGGATCAGGAAACAAAAATATGTTCAAAACAAAAAACAACAACTGATAAGATATCAGTTTTCTTAGATAAAAGAAAATGTAATGAATACAACTTCAATATAGCTATATAATAGGTCTGGGCAAAAAAAAAAATAGGTTCAATTAATTTATTCACGTTTTTTGTTGCAGATTAAAACAAAAAAAAATAAGTAAATCGAGCATTTTTGGCTCCCCAGTGCTTCTGTAGCTCTAGTGTTATTCTTACTTTGCACTTTGGTAAACAACAGCATCAAACAAAACAACAAATGACCTCCTGGCTACCGGGGAGAGTGGAAAGCTTGTGTTCAAGAAAGGAATAAAATCATCTGTTGTTTTGTACAGGTTTGGGTTTGCTGCGACATACATGGAGCAAGAGAGCCGATGCTGCAACATTTGCGGAAAAAGCTATCGCAATTAAAGGGAGCAGCACCACAACATTTTTTCAACACCTAAAACAGAAGCATCCGGCTGATTATGAACAAGGCTGGTCTCTCTAGGACGAACAAGCCCACATTAACCAATAAACAGCTAACTGTAGCAAAAATATGCCAGGAAAGGTGCCAGGAGAAAAACAAGCAGAGAAGCAGTGGCTTTGCACAAAGACATGGTAAACCATAGACAAAAATAATAATAAACAGGATTTATTACTACTTAATACAATTAAAACCTTTATGTTTTCCTTGCAAAAATGTTAAAATGTCATTGATAGCAGCTTAAGCACCGATTTCATGTTTTGCATCTCAAATAAGAGGTGACACATTCAGGGACACAGATGTCACAGTTTTTTTTTTTAAGCTAAATTTACACTTTATCAATTTCAATGTCGGAGTTGAGTTATTAGTCTTTTAAAATTTTATCTAATTCATTTTTTTTTAAATTATCTTAAGTTGCAGTTTGTATTTATTGCTTTCCTTGGAAATTGGGAAAAAATCGTAAATTTAATTAAAAAAAAATTAAAAAAGTGAGATTTTATTTTTAGTCCATATCGCCCAGTCCATCTATGTTTGTTTATACAGTTTTCCAGAGGAATAATCCTCTTTAGTGATTGGGTTTACCTGATTAACTACCTGAAGGGTATTTGAATAGTCCCAGCAATAAAACACCTTTCAGATAAGAAAATAATGATAAGGCTTTTTACAGTACATCAATGACAATATAAGAATAGGGTAATAACATAGCAAGTCACACTTTTTTACTTTGTAACAAGAAAAACTTTGTTTGGAAATTACGAAAAAATTAAGCTATTACTGGCATGTAATTATTACAATTATATGTTACTATGTAACAATAGAGACATTTGGTGGGTAAATACCATTAGGCTACAACATGACGGTTTCTATTATTGGCCTCCACCTACATCAGATTACAAAGTAAATTGAAATGTATGATTAGGTAAATAAAGCATTATAAAACTGAACTCAAGTTACATATAAATAACAGTTTAGTTATGAAGTTTGGCTTGCTGTCTTCTATGTTTGGTTTTCTGTTATATGCCAAGTAATAAACTACATTTTACTACATGATAACACACTGATTTATTGCTGTAGAAGAAATGACTGAGTTTACCTTGTCTGCCTAAAATTTGAAACACAGTACTTACAAAATTCTCAATAACTTTTTCTTGTAACCTAGTAATATAGTATAACTTTGCTATGTTATTACAATCTTATTACATGGTTACTGATGTGCTGTAAAAGGAAGCATTACCAAAATAATCTCAATGAAAAACGTTTATTGCCGTTAAGCCTGCATAATATTTCAACACTTTGGAGCATAAAAGTGAAAACATTATATCATTATGTCACTTGTGTTTTCAAAGGCTTCTCAAATATAAATTGCAGTTTGGATCATCAAAAGGAGTTCTAAGAAGGGCTGTTTAAGAGGCAGGAGAGTGCCTTTAGTAAATTTTGTCAAAGTGATCTTAGACTCTTCGAGGAAAAGAGTGGACTCCTTTTTAGGACAGTTACGAGCTATTAATGATATTGATGAGTCAAAAAAACTAAGAAATTATTGCTCAACAGGCCGATCAAAATGACATTGACAAATGAATAGACATGAAGAGCAGCAGGCTACTTGGAAAATCAGTCTAGAATAAATTACATCGTAGTCAGTGGACTTCTTCCAGGTAAGGCCAAAGAAACTTGGGAGGAAACCGAAGCTAAAGAGAGAGATTTAATCACTAGGAAGCTAAAAATAGGAGCTCCAGTGAAGATTGAGAGTGCCCACAGAAATGTGAAGTTCAGAAAGGAAAATTACAAGATCTATTCTTGTAAAACTGCTGTGTTTCAAAGACAAGCAGCTGATACTAAGTCCGTCTAGATTTCAGCGGAAGAGCTCATCCATCTACATCAGTGAAGACTTATCTGAAAGAGTAAAAAAAATAATAAAAGGAGTTGTTCCCTGCACTAAAGGAAGCAATAGCCAGAGGATACTTTGGTTCCATTCTTGATTCTGAAGCATAAAAGCAGGGATTAGGATTAATGTAATCAATATGCAGACATAGGTTGTATGTTTTAAACATGCAGCCTAAACTATCCAATAAAGGGATTAGAATCACTCATGTCTCTCTCATACCCCGTTTCATGTAGGCCTACTTCGAAAAACGAGCCACTAGTGCCATAAAAAAAGAAAAAGCATGTAAATCATGTAAATACTTTGAGAAACAAATTCTAGTTTAAATAGTAATGAAAACATAAATATTTTAGCTGTGTCAGAGACACATTTAGTACAGTCAATCACCAATAATTCTGCAGCAATTGAAGATTATATTATTTTCAGGTGTGATAGAAATCTGTGCAGGGGTGGAGTGGCTATTTAAAGCCACAATCCCATTTACCTGAAATGATTGATTCCCTCATTCACTTTAACCTTAGGTGGACCAGTCCTCTTATAAACCCTATAACCAGCTCATTATTCTTGTTACAGCAACCACCTCATTTTTACGTAGACTTTTGTTTAGTTTTTTCTCTTTTATTATATATCTACTTAAAAATTAAACAGCATCAAACAAGATCCTTGTCAGGTAGAATGTGATGTTTTGATGAGTTGTTTAAGACTTAAATAGCTTTTTTGGAGACCTTATATGGGGTCCACCCCGATATAGCACTGCGGATGCTTCAGACAGGCTCATATAGAGAGCTGGTGGCGTTCCATTTCAAAGGCGGGACTAACAGGGTCAGCTTCGTCAGGTTAGAATCAAATAACTACTGATATGGCGCAAAAGCTACAGGCGACCTGGTCTGTTTTTGTAATTTTTTAGTCCGTTAAACATGTCAAGCCGTGGAAGAAACTCTCCAGTGAACAATTTCTGATGTTTTTTCCAAAAAATCTGAGGATATAAGGTATAAGATATTACGTCCTTAAGTTTTATTAGATCATTGCTCGGTTAAGGTCACTAGCTTGTTGTTATGCTATCTGATGAGTGCTGCTGCATTGTGGGTAATTCTGACATCGTAAAGTCCTGCCTCCTGTGCTGTGAACGGTCTGTCTAAAGGGCTGGTTATTCTCCCGAAGCAGTGTGTCGCAGTGAGCTTGTCGCAGATATTTAGATTTTTGCTCAATCACGCAAGAGAGTGAATCACGAACTAGCTGTGGGGCTAGACACGGCCGAGGCGGTGAGGAAGTGGGGGCAATTTTTTTGCGACAATGGAGGGACATGAGGGTGAAAAAGAGCGGGGATCCAGATGAAAAAAGGTTCCCAGCGTTATTGCGCACCTCGCTCTTCTGGCCTGTCCAACTTCACGAGTCATTCCAAAAAAAAATTAAAACAATCAACTGAACTTGGTTTCAAAGTGTCAAGATGTTTCGCTTCCCATTGAGAGAGCTTCTTCAATTCAAAATGTCAGGAATAGCGTTGAGTTCAAGGCTTTATACAATAGCCCATCAAAGCCTTTTTTTTGTTTTTGAAACATGCAAATTGGAACAGATGAAGGGGTCGTTTGGCTTCTTTTGTTAGTTATTGCGTGACGTGTCGGATGAATGCGACCTGGCTGTTCAGACACAGGTCGCATTTGAAAAGATCAGATTCATATCGGATTCAGGACCACATAGCCAAGTGGCTTGGGTCGCATTGGAAAAAACTTGGATCTGGTTTGGGGTTTTGTCCTTAGGATGCACTAGCCTCTAAGGGTCTTCTTAGGTTTGACATGTTCTGGTATTTTGTGTTTGGAGAAAATCCTCTTGAGTTTTTCAGAGACTCCAGCAACATATGGGATGTTTTTGAGTTTGATCTTCTCACCGTTATGTTCTGCTGTGTGTCTTCTGGACGAATGCCCAGTTTGGGTATCCAAAGGTTTTAAGAGCATCTTTGATGTGTTTCTGTTCTTTGTGTCTCCCTCCTGTTTTTGTACGGACATGCTCAGTGCGATGTCATAAGCTTCTGATGACTGAAAGTTCGTGTTCCAATGGGCGGTGTGAGTCAAAAAGTAGATATTGGTCTGTGTAAGTTGATTTCCTGTATACTTCAATGTTGAGGTTTCCATCTCCCTCCATGCTCAATAAACAGTCCAGAAAAGGTAGCTTGTTGTTGTTGGCATCCTCTCTGGTGAACCTGATGTTGTGGTCAACCGAGTTGATGTAACTTGTAAAAACTTCAATTTCTTTTAGCTAGATTTTGACAAATGTGTCATCCACATATCTAAACCAATGGCTTGTTGGTGTTCCTCTTAAAGTTGCATGTTATATAAACAAAAACAAGGCTTTGTTTGACTACTGTGTAAAACCTTGAACTCAACACTATTCCTGACATTTTGAATTGAACAAGCCTCCTGGATGGAAAGCGAAACCTCTTAAAACTTGGAAACCAAGTCCAGTGGATTGTTTTTAATTTTTAATGACTATGACCTGGATGACTGAGAACCTTCACCAGCAAACTTCAGCAGTTGTTTTCTACAATGGCAGTCATACAAAAAAAAAAAAAAAAAAAACAAGCCAGTAAGGTACCAAACAGGAAATATGCATAGTGCAGATTTGACCAATCAGAAGGTCAAATGCCAATCAATCTGCGGTCATAATTTTTGAGAGGTGCACCAGAGCATCTGCGGAAGGGGCGAGGGCACATTTGCATTCACTGCGACACACGCAGACAACTTAAAACCAGGGTATAGACCAGAGAAAGCAATCATGGGGCTAAACTGGGGTTCCTGCCTTTTAGACTTGCCACCTGTTGAGGACACAACTCATGGCCAGACATTTACATCCAGTTGCTGAATTTAGTCAGATCTGATGGAGCTTGGTCCAGTCTCAGTTTCTTCTATATCTTTATTTCCGGTTCAGGGACTACAGAGGACTTTTATTGTTATCTACTGGTACAACTACATCCTGAAATAGAACATATAATAAATCAGAATTACAAAAGTGAAGCACTGTATCCATGGGGAAAATAAATCATCTCTTCTAAACAGATTTGAAGAAAGAGCCACAAATATACAAACAGTAACACATTTATCTATGAAACACACAAACCAAAGTATGAAAAAGTGATTTAAAATATGTAAAACTGTAAAAGATGTTTTTATATCCACTCATTTCAACTGGAAGAGCCGACACCCAAAGACGTCAAAGCAGTTAAGTAACTCAGACAGGAAACCTGAACGACTGGTATTTTCCTGGCAGGTAAATGGGTTAATTATCAGAGGTGATCCTTTAAAAAAAAAGGTGATTTGACATTTAACACACAAAAGCATAATTTGCAACTAAAGCAAAAAGCAGTTGACTTCATGTAATTAAATCTCCCATAGGAGATCACCGAAAACAAGAGCAAGTATTACCTGCACAGTTTCTGCAGTATTTTTAGCAAATGAAACAACAAAGTGATGAGAAATGCATGAATAAGATCTTTGGATTTTGTGGTTGACATGACCTGGATGACAGATAATTGGCACAGGCTTTGTTGAGAAATATTAAAGGTTCCTACTTTGAACCTTTTGAACCTTGGAGGAGGCCCAGGGGACGACCCAGGACACGCTGGAGAGACTACGTCTCTCGGCTGGCCTGGGAGCGCCTAGGGCTTCCCCAACAGAGCTGGAGGAGGTGTCTGCGGAGAGGGAAGTCTGGGAGTCTCTGCTTAGTCTGCTGCCCCCGCGACCCGGTTCCGGATAAAGCGGGAGATGACGAGTACGAGTACTTTGAATAATGATAACGGTCTATGATAGACTTTAGGAGAAGGTAAAAAGTGGATGTTGCCCACTTTTCAAACAATCAAATCACTTTTAGTTTTCATAAATCTCTTTGCAGATGGCAAGTACTCACATTTGCATATCCTCCTCCTAGTATTTTGAACAGTTTGGTAATATATTATATATAACCTTAATCTGCATACTAATAAAGCTTAAAACCCCCCAAATGTTTCTGATTTTTACACTAGTAAAATGTGGAAGTGTTTAAGTGTTTTTATGCACAAAACCTTTTGAAGTTCAGCCTCATAGTACCACAAAACTAAAACATTCCAGTTAAAGTCTGAGTAGTGTTTATCATTCGGCAATTTTGACTTTATGATGGTAGGACAGACATTTCTCAAAGGAAAAGTCCAGTCAGCAAGGAACCTAAAACTAATATGTTTGTAGTGATTAAAAGAATTTAGTGTTAATCAGTAAAAAAATAAAAACAATATTTTTCGTTGCGATCAATGAGTCTGGGACCGGCCATTTTTGCCCAAATATAGTAACACCTCACTCGTGACATCTTCCAGCAGTGACGTCACGGTGCGGTAAGCTGAGCGCCATTCTCCCCGCTTTACAGGCAAAGCCAATGGGAACTAATAGACACACCTGCAATCAACAACAATTTCAGATTCCGAGAGGACTTCGCAACAGAAATTATCAAGAGCTATAGTTAAACCGACAATGCCCATGTGCATGGCAGCTGGATGTTTGAAAAGTAAAAAAAATTAGTTATTTCTCCTTTCAAATTCATGATCCACCATGGGTTCGTTGTTGGATTGAACTTGAAGAGAGAGGATTTGCCATC
>NW_015151041.1:400428-416821 GCF_000732505.1 Cyprinodon variegatus
AGTGGCAAACGATTTAATGTTCTTAAGATGCCCTTTTTAGGGCAATTCTCAATCAGTGATCTTTGGAGATTTTCTTACGGGTTCTACCATGTCATGTCACGTTTCAAGGTGTTTCATGATTTTCAATTATTGTTTTGACCAAGGTAAGTTTAGTAAAGTATATCAAACCTAATTGGATAGCTTGTGCCTTTCCTGTATATTTTCATAAGTGCCAAAAAGAAATTGTGTTTTAAACATTTATGCAACAGATTGCAATACTTAGCTGTCATTGCTGTGCAACAGAAACAGAGACAACTTTTAGAGCTAAAATAATTGTTGTTAAACAGATTGCTCTGAGTGACAGACTTAAAAAGCTCTTGACATACCTTTCATTGTCAGATCAAAGCAATGACCTACTTACTTCACTGAGCTTTCCTGGCAACCATCTACTTTACTGGCAGGAAAACATCATATTCACCTCTGTTTAAACTTGCTATAGCTCTTTGCCAGTAAAAACTTTTCTTTAAAGTCCATGCCGCTCCAGGGTAACAATAGGTATACTCAGTTACTCTCTGAATACAATTCTCACTGTTGTGTACCAGCTTTTTCTGAATTTTACTCAGAGCAGATAAAATACTTAGGTCTAGAGTTAAACTTATTAAATGCTTATTTGGCAACTTTAGCCTCCTTCCAGATCCTTAGAAGCCCACATTCAAGCAACACTTAAACATATGCCAGATATGAGCTGCTATGACACCAGTAATCATTATCGGGAGATTGCTGTCCATCCAGTGGGGTAACTATCAGAAAGAGGGCGGAGCAAGTTCTCCAAGATATGGACATCAACATGTTGAAATTCAAACTCACAGTGTTTGTCTTTCATTATAATTTTCAAAATACACTCAAAAATGTTAATGTTTTGCAAAGTGCTCTTAGTCTTCCTTAGCTGACATTCTTTAACGACATTATATTCATTAAAATTATTAGCAATATAACCTGTCTTGGTGAGAACAAATCCATTTTTATTAGAGTTTTTTTTTTAAAGCTATCCAACTAACTCTGGTCCTGTCTTACAGTTGTGATAGTCTCCTTTCTAACAGGACTTAAACTTTTTTCCTGGAAAGCGAGCTTCTTTTTCAGTAGCTGCACCCATGCCTGATTACAGTCCAACCATGTAAAACAGAGATATCAGGCAAATAGGACCTGTATGAAAACATGAATTTAGCTAAAAGAAGTGTGGGGGGGACAGCATGGTGCAAAAAAAAAAGCATTAATATGGAAGTTCAGAGCATTAAATATATATGGTGCAAATATGCAGCATTTTTGGTTTGGTCTTATCAGTGTGATGCAGAATCTGTGACATGATTTAGTTTTTTTAACAGTTCAGCAGTCTGATGTTGCAGAATCTGCTGCACCATTATTATTGCATCAGACCAAACATTGTTTTAGGTCAAGCTACTGCATGTTTACAGTTAAAAATGTCACTCTTATAAAACTACTGNAGCTGCACCCATGCCTGATTACAGTCCAACCATGTAAAACAGAGATATCAGGCAAATAGGACCTGTATGAAAACATGAATTTAGCTAAAAGAAGTGTGGGGGGGACAGCATGGTGCAAAAAAAAAAGCATTAATATGGAAGTTCAGAGCATTAAATATATATGGTGCAAATATGCAGCATTTTTGGTTTGGTCTTATCAGTGTGATGCAGAATCTGTGACATGATTTAGTTTTTTTAACAGTTCAGCAGTCTGATGTTGCAGAATCTGCTGCACCATTATTATTGCATCAGACCAAACATTGTTTTAGGTCAAGCTACTGCATGTTTACAGTTAAAAATGTCACTCTTATAAAACTACTGCTGCTACTTTATCAATGTCGCTTACATTTTTTTCTTTTAGTTACTATTCTTATTGTATCAGACTGAACACTGTTTAAGGTCGAGCTATTGCATGTTTTTACCTTGAGTATTTTAACTAGATGACCCAGTTTTGATGCATGCTTTGTTCCTTGGCTGGTTACTTAACACATTCCTAGGAAGCTTGCAGCGCTTCAACACAAAGGGAGAAATGTTACATAATACAGCTCAACCAGAAAAACTCAAAGAAAGAAAGAAAGACGTCAATTTAAAGAGTTTTATTGATACAATATTTCAAGTTTCACTGCTCAAATTTTGCTGGGAAACATCAATGCTGATATTTACTTTGATTATAAGCATGGGCTGGTGAAAGAGAACAGGAATGAATCCCACCAGGCATGAAACTGGATGTGGAAGGTGTGATGGAATGAAGATAGATGCCAGCCGGTATAAAGCACAGGTTCATATGACCCTCCATAATGAGCACGCATGAATTGACAGTGGAGAGAAAAAACTCCCCTTTGGGAACAAATGTCTTGCAGAACCAGGCTTTACATAGCGGTCTTCCAACAGACCAGCTGAGGATGCCTCGTGAATGCAGTACAAGTCAGGGATATCACTCCTATGGGCAGCAGTGTGAAGAAAGGGCCAGATTGAGCTTGTTATGAAAGAGGAGATGAGGATGGAGGAGAGTTAAATCAGGGTCACCTTGATCAAAATATGATATCCAAGCTAACTGTGCAAGAGCCTGGTTTGGTAGCAAGCTGAATGGATTCGAAAGTCTTTTAGGCTGGACTCTGAATGCTGATTGGACTTAAAGGGAAGTGTGATCCAATAATAATTGGCTTGCTTAAAGACAGATGAGCCTCTTNTGGGTACGTGATTCCATTTCTTCAGTTGAACTTCCGCCCAGGATTCATTTCAACCTGAAAAACTCACAGAAAGAAACACAGCAATTAGAGTTGTGCTGCGAAGAAATACAAAAGCAAAGCTCTGCCATGAAGGTTTAGAAAAGGGACCTATGTGTAAAAGGTGAATTGTGCCACAAAGGCGTATGAAAGGGAAGCTGTGCCTCGAAGGCTTACAACATGGAAATGTGCTGCAAGGCATAAAAAAGGTAGCAATGCTGCGAAGGCATTGAAGAGGGACCTGTGATATGAACATCTACTAAAAGGAACTATGCAGTTACTGCAGAAGTGGACAAGTACATTTTTCATTTCTGAAAATATCTGTTCACAGAGATATACCCAAACAATCTGGTGCAGACAGACAAACCTCTCAGGTAGGGTTGACCAACATGACCAGATGTTTGTGTGGTGCTGCTATGTGTTGCTTTAAGCTCTTTAAGTAGCTCCATAGATAACATTACCCATAGTGCTGAGCTTTTGAAGTCAGTCAAGTCTTTAATAATTTTCTTTTTGAAGTTTGTACTCATTGAAGTCATTTAAGCATAACGAGGTAAACTGAACACATTTGACTGCAGAGCATTGCTTTTATTTATTTCTTTAATTTTTACAGCACTAGTGGCTTGTTTTTTGTTAGTTTTTTTTTACAGTAGGCTGACAGGAAAGGGGGAATAAAAGAGAGAGGGAGAGACATGCAGGAAAGGACCACAATTTGGATTCAAAACCGGGTCACCTACGTCAAGGACTAAGGCTTCCAAATAGGCTTCTGAAGAGAGCAAAACCGAAGAGGTTAGAAGTGTAAAGGAAATGTTAAAAAGTTTTTTCCAGAAAGATTAAGTAAATCTCTACTTCTAAGACTGATGATTTTGAGTGAATCAGAAAACAAAAATCATGTTTCACATAAAAATTAATAAACTATCAGAGAATATATGTCATGCACAGGATTTACATGCAGCCTTTCAGTGAATAAAATTTTTACTCTAAGTGCTTTAGACAAACACTTTCTTAAACGCTCTTCCTATTTAACTACCTCCTGGTTGAATGATTGACACAAGGCCTTCTTGAATTTTCCTGGCATTTAATTGGGTACAGGTGCCATTAACGATGCCGTGAGAACTGCACAAATAAAAAAAGAATTATACTTTTTTAAAGAATAGGAAATTCTAATAGAGAACTTTTTTAACAAAGAAACCTTCAACGAATCAGTAGTTTGAGCCCTTTGCATAATATTAAAACATAAACCCAACATATCTGTCAACCGTAACATTTTCCTTTTATATTAACACATAAATAGAAATTGTTACCTTATTGGCTGCATCAACTTGAGAGGGTTGATAAAATCACATCTTGCAGCATCATTTGAATTGAGAAAGCTTCCTGGAGAGGTGACGAAACGTCTTCAAATCATGAAAACCAAGTCCAGTGGATATTTTTTGAATTTTTACGGAATGACTATCACCTGGATGACTGAGAATCTTCATCAGCATCTTGCAGCACCGCCCTCCTTATTCAGACGCTGAGAAGCTCCACTAGATGCATCCTTATTATGCAGACAGAGAGAAAGAAAGCATGCTGCCCTCTTCCGTATGTGAGGTGTAACTAAAATATTCATCAGACCTAAAACAATGCATTCAACATTGGTTCAACCCTGGAAACTGAAGATATACATACATGTTTTAAGCTAAAAGAAGTAAAGAGCTAAGTTAAAGCTGCAGCAAAACTTATTGTTCATATGTATTAGGGCAGATTTACAGAACAGAGTGTAGAAAACAACAGGTGCAGGTGGAAGGCAGGATGACCTTGCTTGCACACACATACAGAAAAAGCTGCAGGGGAGCAAAAATGCAGGAAGCAACTCCATACATGAAGATAGGAATGTAGGGAGTATGATCATTCTGTGGGACTGTCTGTGTGAAACTGTATGATGTTCCCCTATGAAGATAATAAAAAGAGCCAGTGTTGCAGGGGGGGTCAGAGTTGCTGTTCACAAATGCGTGCTGCTGCTCCTCTCCCTTTGCAAAGGCGAATCGAAGCTTCGTTGTCCAGAATTTTAAGTTACCTGCACTCAAATTAACGGACCCGGGGAAAAACCATTTTTCAACAAAACCCTTTACAGAACCTTCAAAGTTTTACCTTAACTA
This sequence comes from Cyprinodon variegatus, assembly GCF_000732505.1. Classification (NCBI taxonomy): domain Eukaryota; kingdom Metazoa; phylum Chordata; class Actinopteri; order Cyprinodontiformes; family Cyprinodontidae; genus Cyprinodon; species Cyprinodon variegatus. The sequence continues at coordinate 405,313 of NW_015151041.1, forward strand.
ATTTATTTGTAACAAATCTTTTAAATTAAAATTTACTGGATAACTGCCAAATTCTATGTTTGTGGATATGTTTGCATAAAACATTTTTGTTTCCTTTTTAACCCACTTGCCTAACCCGGTTTAACCAATGACCTACTTTCATCTATGTTTGAAGATTCCCGGCACTTACAAACCTTACAGATGAGTAAATATTCATAAAAGAATTCCTCTAAGGATTTCCTGAAAGGACGATTAATAATTTCACACATTGGACTATAAGTTCAATTGTTAAAGTACAATATAAAGTTTCAGGGCTTTCCAAACAGGAAATTATAATCAAAACATTCCAAAATATACACCACACCTTAACTTATTGTTTGACTTAATTGCTAACCTAAAAATAGAAATCAGACACCTGTACATTTAATTACTTCATCTCTGTTCTAAAGGGAATGTCATAATATTGTGTTGATAACACAGATAGCCTTAAATTGGAAAGCAAACAGACTTTCGTTCAGTTTTTTGATGACGTTTTGACACCTATTCAGGAGTCTTTCTATTGGCTCTCGTGTGGTGTTGATATCGCAACTGAAGAAAAATAAAATCTGCCAAATCCATTAAGGCATATTGTCGTTAATTTAACAATACAGTTCATGTACTTTTAGAGAATTTGATCAAATATTACAGTTCTAAATAATATGTAAAGTTTTTTCATTAGCATGTTTAATTCATCTTGAATCAGATTAAGTTTCCTTTTAATAGCAGGTATCCTAAATATGAGAATGAGTCACAAGGCTTCACTTTATCATAAACTGTACATGTGTGTTTGGGTCTGGTGATTTATTGGTGAAAACAAGGTTGCCTTTTATTGCATTAGTTAATTTGCAGTGGTTAGAGTAGCCAGAAGTGGTTTTCTAAGTAACAGAAAAGTATATAAAAAAGGACCTGGAAATCTTGAGATAGAACTTTTAAGCCTTTATTGAAACAAAATAAAAGCCTGATCTTCAAAAGGTTTCCATCTATAAAAATAAATAGAAACCTGTGCTGTGCTGCTGCAATCAACACATTTGTGTATAGATGTTGGAAATCTGCCTGTTTTCCAGTGTAGTCCTGTTTCTCTGACCTTGACTGGCTGATGTACTCTCTTCATCCTCTGACATGGGAGCTGGCTCAGAGCTCGTCTGCCTGGCTGTGTGTTTCCTGGACGGGACCGCCTTTTACAGTTGCTTTTTTTAACTCTGCTGGAGTTTTCTTCCTCTTAAAAGGAATTTTTTTCTCTCCACTGTCGCTACAAGCAGGCTTAGTGTGAGGAACTGCCTTTGAGTCGATGAGTCGATGCAATCAACTGGTTTTCCTTAAACTTTGAATCAGTTTGACTGTATGACCTGGTGAACTGTAAAGTGCCTTTAGATGACATGTGTTGTGAATCGGCGCTATATAAATAAACTGAAATGAATTGGAAACTTCTTTCCACATTCAAAGTAGATCATCATAGACATTGTCAATCTTTTTGTGTGTTCAATAGAGCAGGAAGCATGTGCAAAAAAAATTGTAGAGTGTTTGCCTTAATAAACAGATTGTGTTTTAACAACCCAACAATGATTATTAATGAAAGGAGCATATGCAAATACATGTATATACATATATATATATATATATATATATATATATATATATATATATATATATATATATATATACACCCCTAGCTTGCAGAGTTCTTGCAGAGTTATTTCTCAAACCTTTTGTTGAGATTTACTTAATCTTCCATAAAGCTGCTCAGAGAGTGGTTGCAAGTTAAAATTTTGTATATTGCATATATTGCTAAAAACGTGGAAACATTCAGATGATAAAAACTACAGTTTATAAGAGGAAAGTATGTATTGACTCGATACCTGATAAACACTTTATATTCTCTTTGAGCCCCGACAAACGGGTAACACACTAGTGCCAGTCAAGCAATGAGATAGAGTTTGGAATGTGTACATGAATTTGTACAAGAACACAGAGAGATATAATCCTTTGTTTTGAGACTGCTGGGATGTCCCTTTGTAGTATATTACCGAAGGATCCTTAAAGATCCTTGTACTTGTTGAGAAGGATGAAGCTTTAAGGAGTTCTCTCACATTTGAAAACATCTTAAAACTATTTTTTTCTGACAAATTGTTGTATAAAGGTGATAGAGCTGTACACTCTACCCTCTTTACTGCTAATGCTGGTGCAATGCTTTACCTCAATATGCATAACCCTGCACCTTTGAAAAGGGAGAGTGGAATTTCCAAAGTACAATTTTACCCAAACAATCTTTTGGCTTTCAAAATCTTTGGACTTCTAAATAAAATTAGAAAATGGGGTTTTCACTATAACCACACCCAAGAGACATAGATAATTAAAAACCCTCTATGATAGAGATCCCGCTCTGCACCTTCCTGTTGTTTTTGTTTGCTGCATAACTTCCTTGATTGTGGCTTGCCCATGGAAAGTACCACTGATGACGCTAGAAGGCTATTTAACAGACTCACATCACAGACGATGAATAAATCACTCTCTAGCTACTGCAACAGACACATCATCAGCATCAACATGGACAAGCTGTCTACTGAAACCCAGAACCGCAAGCGGATCAAGGAAGTGGAGAATGCTTTCAGCCCACCGGGAGAGCCGCTTTCCAAACCGAATCGGATCCTGGTGGGAGAGGGAACCTTGATGAAGCAGGGTCGGAAGAAGTGGGAGCAGAAAGCATTCTTCCTCTTCAACGATATCCTGGTGTACGGCAGCGTCATCATGAACAACCGCTGGTACAAGAACCAGAAGATCATCCCTTTAAGTGAGTCTCTCAAATGCAGACATCAGCTGATTATTCAAATTTAAATTTTAGTCAACCGAACTAAGCATGGTTTGATGCATTAAAATTATATAAATATCTTATCATTTCAGAGGACATCAGGCTGGAGGACATGGAAGATGGTGAAGAATTTAAAAACCTGTGGTTAATCTGCACGCCTCGCAAGTCTTTCTACATCTCTGCCCCCACCTGCGAGGAGAAGAAAGCCTGGATGATGCACATCGAGCTTTGCCAGAGCTCCCTGCTGCAGGAGCAAGTCCCCCAACAAAACCTCACCTTCGCCAAATCCTGGATCCCTGACCATGCTGCTCAGAAATGCATGCGCTGCTTCGTCACATTCACCCCAATCATTCGCCGACACCACTGCAGAAAGTGTGGCTTTGTGGTGTGCAACAAGTGCTCCAAGGACAGAACCCGAATCAACCACATTGACCCCAAGNCAAAAATGTTGGACTCGTGGATCTGTAAAAAATAAAATAACTTTCTGCAATAAGCTGCAGTTCATAAAGTATTCAAGAGGAGATCTACTGTATATAAGCATATCCTTGTAGTCAAACTGTTGTTTTTTCTTTGTATGTACTGAAAAAAGTCTAATTCATTATACTGTGATCTCAATAATTTGCTTTTAGTTGTTTTTTTTTATGTTGTAAAACTGCTGCTACAACTTTGTTAATAAATAATACAATACATTTCAAGACTTTCTGTTTAGAGCATTGTTAATTTCTGTATTTTAACTGAGAAAAAAAGTGTTACTAATGATTAATCAATATATGTCACCTCCTGGAACTTTCACCTTAATATGTTGGAGAGGTTTTGGTTCTGTTAAAGATGGGCTCTCTATGTCCACACCATGAAGCTTTCTCTCTCCGGTTCTTTTTCCTGAAAAGAGATCACTCGGACAAACTCTTTAAATAACACTTCGTAATTTATATGAATTAAATAACCAGGAGATGTGACCACAGATTCTGATAGAAAATGTAATTTTACTCAGATCAGAATAAAATTCACTTCTTAGGAAGTGGCCCAGATTAACACTTAAAGGGGCATTTTATTTATCTCCAGTCTGCAACATTATCACATCATTACATCATAACCGTTAGCAGATGAATAGACATCATGGCTCCAGCTTTATCAAAATATTACACTTCATTCTTAGCGGAGGGACACCGCTCTCATTCCATTTCCAAATCTTTGCCACGTACAGAATTAAGATTATAACTGTATATTTGGACAGAGGAACTGTCTTAACCAGATAAACTATTGTGGAAAACATCACTTCTAACACGCAAAAGGCAGCTAATATTAAGGGGTAATAAACTCACACATCATCAATGATAACTATCCTAACACTTCTCAATTGATCGCAGAGATGTTGTATTGGGCCTTTTTTTGCCCCCTGGGATGGTCAGCCATGGCTAACAGGGATACAGGTCCAACATAGAGTGGTTCATGCAGACAACGAATTCAAATCTAGTGAAGTTGGCCCAGTATGGTGGATCTGGGGCTTCACCATGAAGCTATGCCTGGGGTTAGGGCTCGTCAGCGAGCAGCACCAGCAGAACTTGTGTGGAAGGTTTTGTAAATAGTTGGGCTATTAGTTAATGCTATTTTAGAAAAGGCCAGAAAATGCCTTTGACTGACTCAAATGGAGTTATCTTAGTTGTCCTCTGTCCCCGCTTTTATTTTGTATAACTTTATAACCACAACTAGAAAGACAATCCTTAAAATTGGCTCAAAATAATCATATCTCACTGTACGCAGACAATACTCTAATTTATACCATTAATCCAATGGAATCAAGAACATATCTTCTTAAGATTTTTTAACCATTTGGAAATATCTGTGGATATAGAGTGAACTGGGGTACGTCACCCTTTATGCCTTTGGTCTCAACAACAATTACAGCACAAGTGTAGGACATTCCAACCTTTTCTAGAATAAAATATTTAGGGGTTGTTTTTAATACTTCTCTCTATGCACTGCCTGAATGAAATTACAAAAAATAAGTTAGCGGCTGTAAACATCAGTGTCCAAAGCTTAGGGTTCTTCCACAATGTTCTTTTAGGGTTGTGTCTGTTTTCAAAATAAATGTATTGCCCAGCAAAAATCTAATTAATTTAACTATTCCTTACGTTTTTCCACAAGATTGTCTTTAAAATCAAATATTTATATAAAAATTATTAAAGAAATTCAGGGAGGACTTTAGTTCCTCCAAAATGTTGAATGTTATTCCTGGTGCTTTGTGTTAAGAATTCCTTACTTCATGCTACAAATTGATGGGTCAGCAGTCTGTATGCATATTGAAGCTGAATTATAACAACCAATGCGACAACACCTCTTCTATTTTCTAAATTACATTTAAACCAGTTAAAATTCCACTGGACTTGGTTTCCAAGATTTGAAGATGTTTCAACACCTCTCCAGGAAGCTTTCTCAATTCCTCCCACTAAGCAGCTTTTTGTGCGCATTCCTAAGAATCTCTTCTGCCCTGTGTCCTTTGATAGTAGATTTCAGTCTTAAACTGTTGGGAATGAGTCCTTGCTTTCTATTGCACTCCATTTTGGGAAAGACACCCTCGGAATAACGCGTGAGTATGAGAAATTGCTTAGGAAACTTGTAGATTATAGGAACCATCTACGTTTCAATTTAAGATGTAGACTGCAAGGACTCATTCCCAACAGTTTAAGACTGAAGTCTACTATCAAAGGATACAGGGCAGAAGAGATTCTTAGGAAAGCGCACAAAAAGCTGCTTAGTGAGAGGAATTGAGAAAGCTTCCTGGAGAGGTGGCGAAGCATCTTCAAATCTTGGAAACCAAGTCCAGTGGAAGTTTTTTTGAACTTTTACAGAATGACTATGACCTGGATGACTGAGAATCTTCATCACCATACTTGTTGAGAAGGCTGAAGCTTTAAGGAGTTCTCTCACATTTAAAAACATCTTAAAACAATATTTTTTCTGACAAATTGTTGTATAAAGGTGATAGAGCTGTACACTCTACCCTCTTTACTGCTAATGCTGGTGCAATGCCTTACCTCAATATGCATAACCCTGCACCTTTGAAAAGGGAGAGTGGAATTTCCAAAGTACAATTTTACCCAAACAATCTTCTGGCTTTCAAAAGCTTTGGACTTCTAAATAAAATTAGAAAATGGGGTTTTCACTATAACCACACCCAAGAGACATAGATAATTAAAAACCCTCTATGATAGAGATCCCGCTCTGCACCTTCCTGTTGTTTTTGTTTGCTGCATAACTTCCTTGATTGTGGCTTGCCCATGGAAAGTACCACTGATGACGCTAGAAGGCTATTTAACAGACTCACATCACAGTCAATGAATAAATCACTCTCTAGCTACTGCAACAGACACATCATCAGCATCAGCATGGACAAGCTGTCTACTGAAACCCAGAACCGCAAGCGGATCAAGGAAGTGGAGAATGCTTTCAGGCCACCGGGAGAGCCGCTTTCCAAACCAAATCGGATCCTGGTGGGAGAGGGAACCTTGATGAAGCAGGGTCGGAAGAAGTGGGAGCAGAAAGCATTCTTCCTCTTCAACGATATCCTCGTGTACGGCAGCGTCATCATGAACAACCGCTGGTACAAGAACCAGAAGACCATCCCTTTAAGTGAGTCTCTCAAATGCAGACATCAGCTGATTATTCAAATTTAAATTTTAGTCAACCAAACTAAGCATGGTTTGATGCATTAAAATTATATAAATATCTTATCATTTCAGAGGACATCAGGCTGGAGGACATGGAAGATGGTGAAGAATTTAAAAACCTGTGGTTAATCTGCACGCCTCGCAAGTCTTTCTACATCTCTGCCCCCACCTGCGAGGAGAAGAAAGCCTGGATGATGCACATCGAGCTTTGCCAGAGTTCCCTGCTGCAGGAGCAAGTCCCCGAACAAAACCTTACCTTTGCCAAATGCTGGATTCCTGACCATGCTGCTCAGAAATGCATGCGCTGCTTCGTCACATTCACCCCAATCATTCGCCGACACCACTGCAGGAAGTGTGGCTTTGTGGTGTGCAACAAGTGCTCCAAGGACAGAGCCCGAATCAACCACATTGACCCCAAGAAACTGCTGCGTGTCTGCAAGATCTGTAGCAAAACATGTAAGGAAAATGAGATTTCCAGGGCAAGATTTGACAGTGATGGCTTGTGGGGTGATGCAGAAGACTTATCCAGCGAAGATGAGTAATCTCAGACCAATTCTCACATAATAAACACACTGTAGGTTTAAACTGAAGTTGCGTAACATAAACCTTATATCCTGTTTCCACTGTTTGGAGAAAATGTAGCCATAAAAGAGCAAGTAATGTGAGATATCACAGAGAGCATCAGGAATCTCTCTTAGCAGAACAATGTGTGAACTGAAATAGTTCAGCTGTACCTATCAGGGAGAGGATGAACACCTGTCAGCCATTATCTTTGTGCTGATAAGACCTGCCAAGACAGAGGAAGAGCATCATAACTACTGTACAAAGACTGTTGGGCTTTTGACCTGTAAATAGATAAAACTGTACCTGCTGATAAAAGACTTAAAGCCTTAAAAGTCACAAAGTATTTGAAAATTATGCATTTTATCGAAACCTATGATTGTAAATACAATGTAGCATTTTCTTTGTATATTAAGCCAAAAGTAACCATATTGAGATGTGTTTTTTTATAATTTATTTGATCCACTTTTTGTAAAACTTCTGCTGCAACTTTATTAATAAATGATACATTAATATAGTTCCTTGTCGGAGTATTTTCTTGTTTTTCTTTTAGTTATCATTCTTATTGCATCAGACTGAACATTATTTTAGGTCAAGCTATTGCATGTTTCTAACATGAGTATTTTAACAGTGACTTTAAACAGTGACCCAGTTTTGCTGCATACTATTTTAAACAAAGCATAGAAAACTTCTTCCTCAGCTGGTTACTTAATACATTCCTAGGATCTGGCAGCACAAGGAGAGAAATGTTACATAATACAGTATTTTGCAAGAAGAAAGCTTAAATATATTTTCTTTTACTTTAAGACAATTTAACAAGTTAGTTGCAAAATTTCAATGAAACCATTCTATGCTATCAGTTCTTTAAACAGTAATATCCAAAAGTTGGCATTTAGGGTTAGTGCTCCTTTGTAGGTTCTTTAAAAATCACACTCTCTATTTTTGTTGTATCACTTCTGTGAATGCAGCTAAACCAACACATATTCTCACTAGTTGATTTTAGATTAAAATAATCTTCTGATTTTAGCCACATGTTTTTTTTTTCTTTTTGTTTAATAGGCATAAAGTTTCCCCATTTTTGCCTGATGTTTTGGTGACAGGTTGCAATTATAAATTCTGTAAAGATTTAATGAAAAGCATAAATTTGAATCCACATGAAGAGAGGAACATTATGCACTCAAAAACATGGAGACAAATGAAGTTAAGTAACTGATTCCTTGTCAATCTGTCATGTCCTCTGCCTCCTATTTAATTAAACTCTTCATGACGTGTGTGACTCAGTCAAGTTAGGCAACATAACAAGATAAAGCTAAGACATTCCCCTGCAGAGCATTGTTTCCTTCTTTCAGGTTACATACGGCAATCAGCTGTGAAAATTTGAGAAGAACGACTTTTAAGTAGCAAAACTGAAGATAATAGAAGTGTAAAGAAAATGCAGAAAAGTGAAGATATTTACCAGAAAGATTGATGATGTAAATCTCTATTTCTAAGATTGATGAATTTTTTGGTGAATCAGGAAACAAAAACCATACTTAACAGAAAAACTAACCGGGTGTCGGAATTTTAAGAAAATGAATGTCATGCACATGATTCACACGCAGCCTTTCTGTGAATCAAATGTTTGCACTCAAAAACTCTAAAAAAAAAAAAAAAAAAGGCTCCCCCTATGTTTGAGTATAAATTTGCATAAAAAAATATTTTTTGTCTCCTTATTAATCCTCTTACATAAGCAGGTTTACCTGATGTGCTACTTTCTTCTGTGTTTGAGGATTCCAAGCACTAAGACACCTTTCAAATGAGCAAAAAACCTTAGAAGTATAATTTTAAGGATTTCTCTTAAGGATTTTCAATAATAAAACACTGGAATATTATACTATGATGCTTTCCGACAAGAAAATTATGATCAGAATATATCTTAACTTAAATACTGACTTACTAACGTACAAATAGAAATCGGACATTTGTTGAATCCTTTTAAACGTCTATAATTACTTTAGCATTATCATTTCAGTTTCTAAAGATCATGTAATAGTGTTGATTTCTCAGCTGAAGAAAAAAAAAAATCAGCTAGAACCATTAAAATGCATTTAGTTCATTCAATATTATAGTTTCATGTACATATAGAGAAGATACAGTACTAAATAATAAGTGAAGGTTTTCATTAACTTGTTTAATTAGGCCCACTGTGAAGGCCTATTGTAATTCATTTTGAATTTTTATGTTTCATTTCAATAGCAAGTATCCTAAAGATGAGAATGACACATGAGGCTTAACTTAATCATAAAGGTTGCCCCTTTTTTTTTTTTATTAATGGATTTGTTGTGGATAGTATAGCCAGAAAGAACCTAAACAGGAAATGTCTCCAGCAGGGTGTGATTTTATTCCTGTAACAGATTTATTTTTAGCCTGCATGGAGTTTTAAGATGTTTACTGATCTGACATTGAGGTTAGTTGTAGATACAAAGCTCCTCTTTCTACGATACTGATCTGAATGAGGGAGGTGACAGAAGCTCTTAACAACCTTTTGTTGTCAGGTCAAATCAGTGACCCACTTCCTGCAAATAGTTTTCATTGGTAACTCACTACCTTACTGGCAGTTAAAAGTCATGATAACCTTTTTTCAAACTTGCTGTATCAGCTTGAAAACCTCAATCTCTCTGGAGTTACATTGAACCTGCGGGCTGTCTCTCTGATTAAACCTCTTGCTATCCAGGTCTATGCCAGATGTCACATATTTGAAGTTTTGCAGCATTGAATAGAGCCCTGTAGCATGTTCAACGTTGGGCTAAATATTTAAACCTAAAACCTGTTAAACTTCCACCAAATTTTACCCTGGGTCTTTACTTCACTATTAGGCACTACTTTGTGTTCATCTATCACACAGCTTAGCATAGCTGCAGCACAGCTTAAAAACCATCACCTAATCTTGATGTTGATGACACTGAGAAAATGAACTGGCCAAGCATTACCAACAGGAAGAAGATGTTAAGGAAGTGGAGTAAAACAAAAACCTCTAAGTTCAACAGTGAATCTGGTTACAAAAACAGGGCAGACTGTTTTTCTTGAGAAAGCTTTAGTCTTTAGTGTTTGCTGCAAGATTCAATTCAATTCAGTTTATTTCTATAGTGACAATTCACAACACATGTCATCTCAAGGGACTTTAGAATTTAACCAGATCATCCAGTCAAATTGATTCATAGTTTTCTATCTAAGGAAAACCAGTTGATTGCATCGACTCATTAACTGGAAGGCAATTCCTCACACCAAGTATCCTTGTAGCGACAGTGGAGAGGAAAAACTCCCTTTTAACAGGAAGAAACCTCCAGCAGAACCAGGCTCAGTGCGAGCGGCCATCTGCCGAGGCCGACTGGGGTTCAAGGAGGCAGAAGCAGAGATACGAAAAGCAACTGTAAAAGGCATCCCCGTCCAGGAAACACACAGCCAGGCAGACAAGCTCAGAGCCAACTCCCATGTCAGAGAGCTAATGTAAGATGTTGCATCAGACAAATGATTAAAATGGGCTTAAAAAGCTAATAAATAAGTTGAGATAGACCAATAGGTCAGGCTATATTTTTGGCCCATACTGGTGGTGTATCAGCATTGGCTGATACATGCATACATTGGCCAATTCACAATTGCATTCAAGAGCCATACCTTAAGATTAACCCGTGCATACACATGCAATAATGCTCCCTCCATTCACTATATTTATTGTTTTGTTTGATTTATTGATGAAGGTTTCTTTTTTGCTTAAATTGAGACTTACATAACATTTACTGTATTAACATTGTGTCATCTTTCCCTCTAAACAAAAAAACAGAATCAGATAAAAAAAAAATTGGCCCAAAATAATCGGCGGCACATATTGGGACAGGTTGAGCTGTTGTCAAAACAGCAAAGTTCATGTCTCATGTTCATGTGGTTTTTNGAGATCATTCTTCAGTCGACACACCAGGCTGTGCCCATGTGTAAATAGTCATCCATGGTGAAGTTGAAGACCTTTGCACTATAATGTAATTTTCATAAAACTATCCAGATCGTCAACATGGTGCCTCCACTGACATGATTGACATTTCTACATTGTTTTAGTTGAATTAGATCAGAAGTTGGGCTGCAAATAAAGATTATTTTGCAAATGCATTAATCTGTCGATCATTCTTTTGATTGATAATCGAATAGCCAAAGGTTCCTTCAAAAAGATTTTTTATGAAATTAAACCTGGTGAAAATAAAACTTTTTGAGGATGAGGAGTTCTGAATTGACAGATGAAAATCTTTTTTTGTTAAATCCAAAATGTTTTTTTTTATTTTTTTTTAACAATTAAATATAATTACAGCTCTAAGTGAGTTGCTCCGCTAGCTAAAGGCATGTTTCAGAGTCTATATACTCCATTTAACGATTAATTGATTGATAAATCAGTTAATGATTATTTCAATAATCAATTAATCACGATTAA
>NW_015151041.1:418463-430602 GCF_000732505.1 Cyprinodon variegatus
GAGCCCGAATCAACCACATTGACCCCAAGAAACTGCTGCGTGTCTGCAAGATCTGTAGCAAAATATGTAAGGAAAATGAGACTTATCGAGCAAAGTCGGACAGTTCTGGTTGGAGGGATGATGAAGACGGGAGATCCAGTGATGATGAGTAATCACAGACCAATCGTCATTAAAGAACTATACTCTAGGTTTAAACTAAAACTGTGTGACAGAGACTTTGTGCACACTTTATATGTCCCCTCTTTGGAGAAAATGTAGCACTAAAGAGCATGTCAGGTGAGATAACATGGAGAGCATCAGAATCCCTGTGAGCAGAAATATGTGTGAGTTCAATTTTCCTCATTAGGGAGGGAGAGGATGGACACCGGTCAGCGGTCACCAATATTGAATAGGGGGGATTACAAGGCCTGCAAAGACAAGAAAAGAGCTAAACAATTACAAAAATGTTGGACTCGTGGATCTGTAAAAAATAAAATGACTTTCTGCAAAAAGCTGCAGTTCATAAAGTATTCAAGAGGAGATCTACTGTATATAACCATATCCTTGTGGTCAAACTGTTGTTTTTTCTTTGTATGTACTGAAAAAAAGTCTAATTCATTATACTGTGATTTGAATCATTTGCTTTTTAGTTGATGTTTTTTTTTATGTTGTAAAACTGCTGCTACAACTTTGTTAATAAATAATACAATACATTTCAAGACTTTCTGTTTAGAGCTTTGTTAATTTCTGTATTTTAACTGAGAAAGAAAGTGTTGCTAATGATTAATCAATATTTGTCACCTCCTGGAACTTTCACCTTAATATGTTGGAGAGGTTTTGGTTCTGTTAAAGATGGGCTCTCTATGTCCACACCATGAAGCTTTCTCTCTCCGGTTCTTTTTCCTGAAAAGAGATCACTCGGACAAACTCTTTAAATAACACTTCGTAATTTATATGAATTAAATAACCAGGAGACATGACAACAGATTCTGATAGAAGTTGTAATTTTACTCAGATCAGAGTAAAATTCACTTCTTAGGAAGTGGCCCAGATTAAAACTTAAAGGGGCATTTTATTTATGTCCAGACTACCACATTATCACATCATTGCATCATAATCGTTTGCAGATCAGTAGACACCATGGCTCCAGCTTTATCAAAATATTACACTTCATTCTTGGCGGAAGGACACAGCTCTCATTCCATTTCCAAATCTTTGCCACGTACAGAATTAAGATTATAACTGTATATTTGGACAGAGGAACTGTCTTAACCAGATAAACTATTGTGGAAAACATCAGTTCTAACACGCAAAAGACAGCTAATATTAAGGGGTAATAAACTCACACATCATCAATGATAACTATCCTAACACTTCTCAACTGATCGCAGAGATGTTGTCTGGGGCTTTTTTTGCCCCCTGGGATGGTCAGCCATGGCTAACAGGGATACAGGTCCAACATAGAGTGGTTCATGCAGACAACAAGATCAAGTCTAGTTAAGTTGGCCCAGTATGGTGGATCTGGGGCTTCACCATGAATATATGCCTGCTCGTCAGCAAGCAGCACCATGCGGCAGTTAGAGGTGGATTCAACCTGATCCCCTGACACCTAAACTGGTTCAGAAGAAAATAACCAGAACTTGTGTGGGAAGTTTTGTAAATAGTTGGGCTATTAGTTAATGCTATTTTAGAAAAGGCCAGAAAAGGCCTTTGACTGACTCAAATGGAGTTATGTTAGTTGTCCTCTGTCCCCGCTTTTATTTTGTATAACTTTATAACCACAGCTAAAAAGACAATCATTAAAATTCGCTCAAATAATCATATCTCACTGTACGCAGACGATATTCTCATTTATACCATTAATCCAATGGAATCAAGAACATATCTTCTTAAGATTTTTTAACCATTTGGAAATATCTGTGGATATAGAGTGAACTGGGGTACGTCACCCTTTATGCCTTTGGTCTCAACAACAATTACAGCACAAGTGTAGGACATTCCAACCTTTTCTAGAATAAAATATTTAGGGGTTGTTTTTAATACTTCTCTCCATGCACTGCCTGAATGTAATTACAGAAAATAAGTTAGTGGCTGTAAACATCAGCTCCAAAGCTGAGGGTTCTTCCCTAATGTTCTTTTAGGATTGTGTGTCTCTAATCAAAATAAATGTATTGCCCAGTAAAAATCTTATTCATTTAACTATTCCTTACGTTTCCCCACACGATTGTCCTTAAAATCAAATGTTTATATAAAAAAGTATTAAAGAAATTCAGGGAGGACTTTAGTTCCTCCAAAATGTTGAATGGTATTCCTGGTGCTTTGTATTAAGAATTCCTTACTTAATGCTACAAAGTGATGGGTCAGGATGCATATTGAAGCTGAATTACAACAACCAATGCGAAACCACCTCTTCTATTTTCTAAATTACATTTAAACCCGTTATAAGTTTGTATGCACCCATTATGTCACATTTTGGAATCAAGTTAACAGATACATGGGATAAAGATTATTATCTAAAAAGACATATTTTCTATAATTATTGCCTTTTGATTATTAGCAAAATAATCTTGTTTGTCTTTTGGGAAAGCAAGGCGGTTCATATTTTTATGAATATTATTGGATAGCAGGGACTAAGAAAGTTCAATGACTTACAAAGAGGCTGTATTTTACCTTCCACATACTGTACAGCTGTTAAACACTAGGAGTTCTCATTGGCTACTTCAGGGTTGCATGTTAGAAAATCATCCTTATCACATTATTCTAAAGAAGGAAAGAAATTCTGAATAATCTAAAAATATATATACATAAATATAAGTCTCCTCATCAAAAAGATGCAAAATGAGCATTTCTGGAGAACAGAGCTGAAAGAACATTCAGTGTGTGATCGGGGTCGTATTTGGGTAATATCTCTTTCTTACAAAAATAAATTCCAACCATAAAATGATTCATTATGTCACTCATCAACTTAAGTAATATACCAGAAGATTTTTCCTAATGAAGCTGAAAGACAATCTATGTGATTATTGTTCCAGTAATACTATCGATACTTTTTTCATATAATGTGGCATCGTCCACATGGATCTCAGACCTGGAAAATGTTACAAGGATTTAGATAATATCTGTAAATTCATTATTATTGGTTATAGTTCTCATTTTCTGTTCTTGTTTTCCATATTTCCATACGGATTTTCCATATGGGTAAATTTCACACTCTTGTCATTGTCAGGTGTTTTCTATCTGATGGTCTCTTTTATCTTCTCCTGTTGATGGTTTTAGTTTATCTATTGGGATGTGGTTCTTGGTTCCTTTTGCATTATATTATGTTTGGTTTCTTTCATGTTTTCCTCTTAATCTGTCTCTGCCTATATGTGCAGGACAATCCGGTGAGAAAACCATTGTAAGGATGTCAAGAGAAAGGATGCTTACCTTCCAGAAAGATAACAATCTTAAAGACCTTTTGTTTCATGCCGAAGGAGAGTAATTCCAGGTATAGAGATTTATCCAAATATTTACTAAGTGTTGGAATGTTTTCCTCCTACTTTAACACCTTTTTTTCTACTTTGTGTCGATCTAGCATATAAAAGAACGATCTTATAATAAAACACTGGAGTGTGTGGTTTGAATTGGACAAAATTTAGAAAGGATATTGGCGCTGATAGCTGGCTTAATTGCTCGTTCAATTCACCTGTCAAATCTGCCCGGTTGCTCATTACCGTTCAACTGATCCACCTGTTTCCAGCTTGTATTTATGCTGCCTGTTTTCTGCCAGATTATTCGAGCTGTTTGTGAGATTAAGTCTAGTGATTCTGTTACATTTTGATTTTCTGATCCTGACCTGTTTCTGCTGTTGGACTTCAGAGTTTTGCTTTGCCCCTTTTTTACTCAGTTAGTCTGATCTGGACTGATTCCTGGATCTGTCTTCTGACCTCAGCTTGGATTCTCCTCTGGTTCTCCCTCAATCTCTGATCTTCTGGCCTGAAAATCTGCTTCTGCAAAGTCTCCGGTTTTGGATTTCCCCCACGGTAACTTCTGCTCCTCCATGTCTGCTGGCTCCTGCTCATCAGCCTGCCTAGCTCAACATTTGGAACTCTGGGGACGGCTCCCACCGCAAGCTGTGGAGAAGCCATCCGTCTGGATTCTACTCCTTCCTCTGCGCTCAGACTGAACTCAGTACCAGAGGATCCAGTTAACCTCCCCCATGCTGATGAGTTTGTGTGCTAATTTTATTAATAAACACTTGTTTTTATATATGCCTGTGCTGTCTGCTTGAGTTCCGGGTCCAACGTTCTGAGTTTCTGACATAAAAATTTGTGTACATTGTGAATTTTCAGCCTCTATTTATTTTTTCTGTAAAATAAGTTTAAAAATGATCGATATCTTTGTCCAAAATGGAAAAGTGAGTAATCCTGGAGCTAAACTAAACTTTTAAAGAGCTCAGGGCCATATGTGCATATCCTGATTAATGGGTCACATCTGGTGGAGATTGGGTCAGTCTGTCACTTTCTAAAACATACATGTAACTTGTAGATCAGATACTATAGAAGACTATCAATGCTACCTACTTGTATTATTTCATTCTGAAATAGAAATATTTTAAAAATATGTAACATAAGATATAAGAACAGAGAAGCACCATATCCAGAATAGGAAAATGAATCATCTCTCCAAAAGAATGTTTTGAAGCACAAACTTTATTAATAGAAACAGTGAAAAATGTATCAATAGAAACACACAAAACACAGTTTGAAAAGTGGATAACAATATTCAAATATGTAATAGGTGTTTTCAGACCTGCTTGTTTTAATTGAAAGCTCACACCACCCTTGGAGGAATTAAAAAGCCACAGACGGGGAAACAAGAACAACTGGTACTTTCCTGACATGTAAATGGGTTAAACAGCTGATTTAATCCTTGACGAAACGTGATTAAACATCTTCACACAGAAGCATCTCACGTGACACAGGAAGGAGGTAATTGGCTTTCTATAAAATGTTTCCTGCTTTTCTCGGTAGATATCTGTGCGGTTAATTCCTGGGAACAACCCGACAATTCTTTTTCTGCTGTTTTTTTTTTTTTTTTTTTCATATGGAAATAAACAATAACAAAGGGATGATCAAAACATTAATCAGATATTTGGTTGAGCTTGGTCAGCAGAAGGAGAAAGCTGAAACCAAGCAGTTTCAATCCGAAACTGGATTAGAGAATCCTCAGTCTCTTAATGTGTAGAAGAGCCAAGGTAATGAATGTGATTAGTGTGACTCATGATGCAAATATTCAATAAACCGATTCATGTCTTGGTTGGTTTTCTATCCGGTAAATAAAGTACGCGTTAATTTAGTCATTCACGGTATTTTGGGTGAATATCCTGCTGAAAAACCCCATGATGACATCATTTTCCTTTTAATGTCAGTGTCTACCAGAAAGTCACCAAAACACCAAAAACCTCCTCAGAAGTATTAAAACTCCTAAATGATCAATTTAAAGTCTCAGCAGTGTTGATTAAACCCCACATGTTTACATTTGTGATGATAGGGGAGTAAAATTTCCTATCCTTGATAGATGTTGTCTTATAGTGGCACATCATAACCTACTTTGTTGCAGTTCTCAAGCAGTAAGCTTTGGAGATTTCTTACTTTACCTTTGAAAGTCAATCTAAGGTCTTTGTCCAGCCACATTTATAAGAATCCAGCTGTTTAATACTTTTAACATATTGTTCTGATGTAGATAGGTTTAGTAAAGTGCATTTGCCTCATTTTAATAGCTTTCCCCTTGCCTCCACATTTTAAAGAGAGGCCAGTAGAAACAACACCTTGCCATGGATGCCAATGAATGAATATTGCTTTTAAAAAATAAGCTTTAAAGAGATAAAAGAGATGTTACTGCATAGATTGTTTTACGATGTTCCAAGTAGGGCTGGGTTTGATTCCTGTAACAGTTATTTATTTTTAGATTGCATTAAGGCTTGAAGATGTTTACCTGCGATAATAGAAGAGGGGTATTTGTTGATACTTTGCTTCTCTCTCTACCATGCATATCTGCATGAGGGAGGAGACAGCTATTTTCATATCAGTTGTCCTGTTAAAGCAGTGACTCATCTCCTGAACTGGATTGCCTTATAGTTACCTATTGGCACCATCTTTGTTTGTTCCCGGCAGCAAAACAACTGATTCTCCCTTCATGGATTTAGCTGTAATGCCTCTAAAACAAAAAACAATAAAAAAAAAGAAGCATCAACAAACACAACTCATTTCTTTCTCAACTATTTAAGCGCCTGTCCTTCGCTAAATATATTATATGCATCTAAGCCAGATCCCAAAAAATCGAGAGTATCTGTAATGGTTTTGAGGTGTAGAAATCTTTTGGAATGCACATTACTTCTGAATCATTGATTGCCTAAAAAATATCCGTAACTACCAAAAACTTCAGCTAATTCAATAAGAATTTATACAATGGAAAAACACAAATGAATGCATCACTGTGTAGAGTAACAAAAGATTAATGTTTTTTTTGTTTGTTTCTTACAATTTAAAATCTGAATAGTCTGACATGCATTTGAATTTAGCATTTTAATTTAAACAGCAAAACGATCTAGAAATAAATTTAAATGCCTTAAATTAAGGGTATTTATCCTTAATTTGAAAATAAGAATAAGATGATTTGCCAGTGGAATGAAGATTTACTCTGTTTACTCCGATAATAAGGTAATTAGATGATATAAAGTTAAAATAAGACAGTGGAATCGTTTCTTTCTTATTTAAAATGTAAATTGTCTATTTCCATTGGCAAAGTGTCTCACTTACCTCTTCAGTTCAACAGAAAATGCGCTTATTTTATGAATAAATGGCTTATCTAGATTTCGATTTTTTTCCAGTGTAGGTTTTGGGACTTCAATGAATGCATTTAAATCTAAACTCCTTCCTGACCCTAGTGTTATGTCTCTCCCCTTCTGTGACTTTGAGTGTTTAGTTTTCAGTAATCCTGTTTCGTTGATCTTTGGTTTATTTTCCGTTATATTCAAGCAGTCTTGAGTTACTTTTGTGTCTGTCTCCTTTCCTCTAGCTCCCTTGTAGTCTCTTCCAGCCACACCTGCTCCATATTAGCTGATTACTCCAGTCTTTGTTCGGTCTAGTGTTGGTTCGTTGTTGGGGTTTTTTGCTTCCTCATCTCTGGCTCCCCTTGTGAGTTTGCTCTGACGTTTTCTGTATTTTGGTTCGCAGTTTTTTTTTTTTTTTTTTTTTTTTTAACCAACCAACCTCACCCCCCATGTTGAGACCTTGCTGAACAAGGGCATCTCCACAGTATGTTGCTGCCACTACCATGTTGTACACTTGGAATGATGTGTGCACATTTGTTTTCGTTTCACAGGAACACCATTTTCCACATTTGCTTTAACTGTACATGGCTGGTGGCAAATTCTCAAGTGTTTTCTTACTTTCTACTTGTCATTATTTCATAAAAGTCAGAATTAAGGAGGCTCCATCTAGAACTTATGTCTACAATAGATCCACCTGAGTGTGGGATATCTGCAGCCTATGGCTGTCTCTCTTATTTAAGCTCTCCCTGCCCAGGTTGATGTCAAAGTCAATGTCTTGGAGATTTTGCTGTATTTTCCTGTTTTTAGAGGATGGACCAAGCACAGCTCTGTGGGATCTTAGAAACTTCACAAATTAATGTAGTTTTTATATCTTAAAACTGCTTAAAATGTAACTTTATCACTGTCATCCTCCACCTTCTCTATAAAAAACAAGTTTTTTTACCCTTCACAATAATGCACTGGTTTATGTTGATCCTTCACGTATAAATCCTATAAAGAATATTGAAGTTTGTTGCACCTTGGAGCAGTTTCTAGCACATTTTGGCTTGCAGCGAGAAGGATCTGGGTTCGATGCCCTCTTTCTTTATGGAGTGTGCACGATCTAATGGATCCGTGGGTTCTCTCCTGGAATTCCTCCCACAGTCCAAAAACATGACTGCCAGGTTAATTGGCTTCCCAATAAAATATCCTTAGATGTGAGTGTTTGTGTGGATGGTTGCATGTCTCTGTTGCCCTTCGACGGACTGCAGACGTGTCCAGGGTATACCCTGCCTTTTACTCATAGACTGCAGGAGATGGACAATGGCACCACCGCGACCCTGACGGAACAAGTGGGAGAAGATGGATGTCTGTTGTTTTATTTAACAATAATACTTAAAAGGAAGTTTATTTTTTTGCAAAGTCCTCTAAATATAACCTTCAGTATGACATCATTCATCAAACACCAACCTTTCTACCCAGATCTTTACTGCACTTAAGGGTACATTTTGATTAAAAAGCAACACACCCAAACAGACCATTTTGGATTGACTGGGACTTTCCTGGGTTCCAACCAGAAACTCTAAACAAAGATGGTGAAACCAGTTCATCATAAAAATACCCATCTCAGCAATCTGAAACTGCAGCCAAGCTGTCAACCCCAGTTTGCCAATAAAATACCAGAAATACCAACAACAAGGCCTGACCTGAGATGCTTCACCCACTGCTGTCAAACCAGTCTGTCTTGTGTCGGGAAAAGAGAATAACAGCACAATTTCCTGATTCCTGAGAGAATATTTTTCTCTTGTTTTTTACAAAGTAGTCTAAACGTCCTAAACTTTCACAAATATAAGATATAGAATGTTTTTTTTTATCTTAAGTCATTGTCATAAATATTTTTCCCACTTTTTTGTTTGAGGACTCTTTAGTCTTTATATTAACTATATAACCTGCATGTTTCTGTCACCTAAATGCCTTTCACAGTCATCCGTCTCTTCTCAAGGAGGAGTAGCAACATTGTTTAATGACTCACTGAAGTGTAAAAAGGTGTTTTTGGGAAAATTTGATTCTTTTGAACATTTGGCTCTGCAGGTAAAGAGCCCGGTACGAACTATGTTTCTAAATGTTTACAGGCCTCCTAAGTCCACATCAAACTTTTTTAATGATTTTAGTGACCTCCTGATATGCGTTGATTATGACTGTTTAATTGTTGTGGGAGACTTTAACTTTCACGTTGACAACCCTGACAACAGAAGTGCAAAAGAACTGTGTGACACACTTAGAAACTTTGGTTTAACTCAACATGTTAAACAACCAACGCACAAACAGGGACATATTTTAGACTTGATCATCACTAAAGGTCTGAAGATTTCTAAAGTCAATGTTGCCCTATCTGATCACTTTTCTGTTACCTTTGAGGGCATCATTTCCAGTGACTCATTTAGCCAAAGGGACATCATTAGAAAACACACCTTTAAGGAAAATGCCACAGAGACTTTTATTCAAGCTTACTCTGCTACTTTAACCTTGGGCTGCAACTCAGTAGATGAGCTAGAAGATAACTTGCAGTCTAAAGTCTCACACATCATTAGCTGCACAGACTTGCTATCAGTGTATCAACCCTCCAGACCACTCAGGTCTTCTGGCTCCAGCCTGCTCTGCATACCTAGAACCAGAACTAAACATGGAGAAGCAGCATTTAGTTCCTATGCTCCACTTATCTGGAACAAACTTCCAGAAAACTGTAAAAGTGCAGAACACCTGAGTTCCTTTAAATCAAGACTAAAAACACATTTGTTTAGGACTGCCTTCAACTGTTCTAGTTAAACAGTTCAACTGAAACATCATTAGTTCAACTTTCTTATTTTCTTTAATCCAACTGTTTTTAATGTACTTTTTTGTTTCTGCATTTTTTTCCCTACTTGCTTTGATTCTGTTTTATTTTCTTATATTTTAATCATGTAAAGCACTTTGCATTGTCTTTGTACTGAATTGTGCTATACAAATAAGGTTGCCTTGCCTTGCCTTGCCTCAATTCTATAATCAGTGTTAAAAAAAAATAGCAATACACCTTCGTACATGCCTAGTAAAGAAAATAAATTCAGTTTGCAACATGTGATTTAATTTGGTTAAAGCATGAGGATCTATATAGAAATCTGAACTTTCAATTGTTGAAAATTCAAATAGGTCATATTGTTCCCCCAAAACATTATTTTGATTAAAATAAGGACTCCCAAGGCATAAAAGACTGTAAGAGCAAAACGAACTAAGAAAATATAAACGTTACACTACAAATAATAATATTAACAATGGAGATGAGTAAAACGACTACATTAAGTAAGTAAACATACATTCAGCTTAAATCACCAAGCAGCCAAGAAAGACGACAAAATAGCAACCTTAATGTGTGTCCATAAAAAGATTTAAATTTCACTTTTAGGACGAAAAGTTAAGTTTTATTACTTTTGGGATTCGTTCCAGGCTCTGGCTGCAGCAGACAGAAATAACCTTAATTTACAAGTAAATAAACTTTTATTTTTTTTGAGAACTCTGCAGAATACTGCAGCTTCTTATCAAAGAAATGGCTCCACCTGTTGGAGAAAATTAAAAATAAGACAACTTGGTTTTATTTTCAGACATTCACTGAAAACTCTTAAAAAAGAAGTGTTTTATGTTTTCAAAGGAACTTAATTATTGATACAAACTAATCTTTGAAACACAGTCAATATATTTTCAATAGGGGTTTGGTTTCCTTCTTAACCTGTTTCATCGATTCTGGAATCACTTTGAAAGTATATCTTGGATCATTTTTCTGTGGCAACATCAAACTGTGTCGACGGTATATCTGTAGATCATATGTAAAGTTGAAGAAGGTTGCAGTTATCCTTAGTTTTCATAAAACCAGCCAGATCCCTAAACATGGTGGTGGCCCCGTCATTTGGATCATCGTTTTATTACATCAATGGCATTGATGTTTGACGCTTAAAGAAAAAAAGAAATACTGAATTTATGTTAATATGTGGCCTTTGCAACAATGTGAGTTCTGTATATTTTGTACAAAGCAAATTATTTGCTTGTTTTTTTCCCCCAGACTATATTTTTCTGCTTTTAGGACATGCTTCAATGTGTCAAATAATTAAAATTATACATCAAATATAATAAAAATGAAATTAAGTCACACCTCAAAAAAGATTATGTTGTTTATTTAGGTTAATAAAAATCTATCCATCCAACACCGATCCTAAATAAAACATTAGGAGACCCACTTTTTATTAAACGGAACAATTGTTTTTCAGAAAGTTGTATAGTAATTAAATAGCCACACCCCTGCCTCATTACTGTTAGAGCACTACAATCGAGACATCAATTTAACAGAACCTTAATGACAACATGAAGTTGGCTAAAATTAGTAACATGTTACACCTTGGTAGAGAAAAACTGCAGCAGGGAAGTTTCCAGGGAAGTGTCACCACTGGGGATTGAGCTCTATAAGCTTCACTTGGCTCAGTTAAGGCTAATTATCATGATTTAAAAAAAACAAAAAAAAAACAAGTGATAATATTCAGCTATCAGTTTGTGACCCTAAACCGGAGAGCAAATTGGTTATCAGCAGTAAAATGATTGTTTTATTCTGTTCAGAGGGTAATTAGAGGGTTGGTTCAGTTAGCTTGTTTCCTTTGATAAAAGAAAAACACTGTTTAAAAACTTCAGTTCAGTTCAATTCTATTTAGTTTAGCTTTCAGTCAGATCATCCAATCAGATTGGTTCATCATTTTCCATCAAAGGAAAACCAGCTGAGTGCATCAACTCATTGACTTTGCAGGATTCGCTCCTCCTGAAGGAGCATGTGTCGACAATATATATAATCACTTTTACTGTCATTGACCCTACAGCAATTCCTAACAATGAGCATGCATGCAGCGACAGTGGAGAGGAAAAACTCCCTTTAAACAGAAAGAAACCTGCAGCAGAATCAGGCACAGTGTGAGCGACCATCTGCCAAAACTGTTGAGAAGACAGAAGCAGACATAAAAAGGGAACATAGATAGACTGATACAAAAAACGGAAACTTTGTATGTTAGAAAGATAACTGTAACCTTTGCTCCATTCGTTGCTCTGTCTAGGAAAGAAACAGTTAAGCAGATGAGCTATTAGTCGGTTTTCACGCCAAAATGGATGAAACAGAGCACATGGTTAGTCACAGTAAAAACCAAGCCTATAGCTGTGTCTAGTGAAGAGACAGGACTAAAGATTGAAAAACAGGTCCCGCTCTATCATCTCTAATCAAAGATGTTGATGGCAGCAGCCCAGCTGATACTTCCATCCAAGATGGTGTCAAAGATTAACAGAGCCAGACCAGACAAAGCT
>NW_015151041.1:431010-433189 GCF_000732505.1 Cyprinodon variegatus
ACTAATCTGTAAATGTTTTCTACAAGGATTTAGGAGGAAACTAGAACTGCATCCTTTGTTCTAATTTATCTCAGAGGTTTTCTCTACGGGTGAGATCCTGAACTGGTCCATTGGCTCAGACTGTGCAGGCCAGTCAATCTGCTCCACACCAAACTTTATACACATGCAGCCATCGAGGCGACTGGAACACCTGGTGGTGGAACTCATTGCTAAAGGCCATAAATCATATTTAATGTATTACTGTAAAGACAACCGGCTGAACTACAAAGCATATTTAGAGGCTTACAGTTATGAGTTGCACCTCTACTTTAAAGAGTAAACTTTTTGCCCAAATATTTAATGAAAGTTTCCTTAAAGGTACAGTGGAGGATGTTAATTTTCTGGTGGATCATCAAAATAAGTGGTCCTCCTAATTGCTCGTCACCATTTCACTTATCGGTAGTCATAGTGGAAAAATTGCAAATCTTCTTTTGGAAAGTAAGCTTTTATGAGCGATGCAAACAGCAACTTTTAAAGAGAGCGTGCATGAGGTTGTGCATGTGCATTTATCTCCAAAATTCACGAAAATCCTCCACTATACCTTTAATGTTGACCTGTTCTTTGTATGGAGATGGTAGCTGTTTGCTGTAACTTTCAGTCATCACAGGAAAGAAGAAATGTGCTAAACCCTGTGACACTTCCTTTCAAGAAGCTTTGTCCAGAAACCAGGGATGTAACTCTGCAGAAACTCTGCATCTGCTGCCCCATTGGCTGGTCTGGTAGACGTGTCAAATGAAAGGCCCTCATCCAGAGCCCTAAAATCTGCATACATCTAATTCCTCAAACAGCTTGAATTCTGGGTGTGAGCTGCACAACGTTCCAAATGTGTGGATGCACTGTGCATGCATTCAAAGCGATACACAGCAGTTAAACTCAGTTCAGTGTAAACTAGCATGTAGCTTTGATGTGATGCATACAGATTGCAAAATCAGATAATGTAGATTTTAAACATCTCCAGTATTAAAGCAGAAACTTTATACTTTCATTATCTTATAAATGATGCAACAAGGCTGGGAAGAAAATTTAGATACTTCTATATTTAAGTATATGTATAAAACAATATTTTAATCTTTGAACAAAGGACTAAATGAGATTAACTGAGTTTATGCCATTTAGTTCTCAAAGTGTAACCTATCGGTGTGTTACCGTTTCCTGTCACTTCCTTTGAATGGAAAAGTGATTTTTAAATTATGTGTCCTTATCTTAAAATCTCACTCATCAGTTTAAACAGTGGAGAATTTGCCAAATAGCATCAAAGTAAAAAGAAAATAAGCATTCTGGATTACGAACATGTTAACAAAGCACTTCTGACACAAATTCAGCTCGTTTTTTTTACTGTATTTTATGGCCACAAGTTCAAAGTTTTTATCCCTTTGTGGTGAAAATCACCTGTGATGTTTACTACTAAAAGGTTTTACCAACTTTATTTTCCTTTATTGGCTTCCAGCTACCAGCCAAATCTACCATGGAAGGGTCACATGAGCTCAGACATTTTGAAGCAAGATCCTTGGTTTATATTATGGCCTGGAGATCTTTCTTTATATAGTTTCCATGTTCTCTCCATGTATGCATTGCGCTCTCCATTATTCTTACACATGACTTTGCTTGTGCATGGTTATCTCTCCTGTTTGATTCTGTGTTTCTGCTAATGAACTGTTGGCCCATGTGAGGTCTTACCATTGTCTCATCCATTGACTCCCTGAGGCACCAGCATTGACATGTAGTTATACAAGGAATGGATGGATTTTCAAACAAAATGATTGCTTCATTCAAAAAAAAAAAACTTAAAGCAATGAAACAATCATTTGATCAATAAAATTAAAGTTGACACATTGACTGTAAATTAGAAGACATTTAAGGAAGTAGAAATGCGTTTCTAGAGTAACAGATATCGATCTGTAGTAAAAAAAAAAAAAAAAATTTCCTATGGTAATAAAATGCTTTACATTCAATTATATAAATAATTTCCTAATTATTTGTTTTTTGGAATACAAACACCTCTTTATTATTAAGTTCATAAACCTTATTCCATAACAGGTTTTCTGTAGATCTTCAGATATATCAGGCCATGAAGAAGGGATCCATTTCTCAGCTATCTATGTCATGCTTTTGGTTCTGTTTTCTTTTCTATTTGGGTTGT
>NW_015151041.1:433372-446434 GCF_000732505.1 Cyprinodon variegatus
GCTTGTTCCTTGTTGTTTTTTGGCTCCTCATATGTGTTTTCCCTGATGCTCCTGGTTTGTTGGTTTTCTGTATTTTGTTTTCAATCTTTTCTTCTGTTGCCTTAAATCCTGCATTAAATTTGCAAGAAACCACCTCAGCGTCCGTCTCTGTATTTTAGGTCCTCAAACACTTTCACACAACCTGACAATCCAGCTCTGATCGATCAGATTTACTTGATGAGACAGAATTAAAGAAAAACTTCTCCCCAAGAATCTGGATTCTTTGTGCTGAACATGATTGACACTTTTCTAAGACAGAGAAATAACCTAACGGGCTGAGAATTATAATGAGGAAAATCTATTGCTGCCTTTGCTAAAGATTCTTAAACAGTTTTACAGTAAAATAAAATTTTCATGTTGATAGCTGGATCTCCCTCCTATAATACCAAAGGGAAAAAAGTTGTAACTCTGATTTTTGAAAGAGGAACAAACCCCACAGCATCACACAGCCACCACCGTCCTTTACATGCATCATGCTAAACTGCTTTTCCGCTTGTCTATCCTTTGTTTTATTATTAATGCAACAGGAAATCTTGATGTAACCACTCCATATATTTATGCTTGTGATGGTAGAATGAAAAAGACTTTGAAAAACATCTGATCACAATTTCAATATTTCCTAAGGAAAAATATTTATCAAATGCATTTAAAAAATCTCCAATAACGTTTACCTTAAGGGATCTTTAGGAGCCAGAAGTGATATGGCTAAAAAAGAAAACAACTAGTGATCACTCAACCTAAAGGTTGTACATTTCAAAATGTTTCATTGTGAGATTATAACACTGGAATAAAATATTTTATTTTAGGGTTTTTTTTTGTTTTGTTTTTTACACATTTTTACCAGGGATGTCCATAAATGGGGTGTTGTAAATCATAATAACCAGATGTGATCAAAATCAGAGGACTTAGGGATCAATGTGCAATACCGAGCAGTTGGAATATGAATGTAGTTTGTATTGTAAACAAGAGCAGAGATATAAATACAGTCAAAGTCTATCGGATTGTTTTCATTTGAGTACAAAAAAGCTATAAGAAAAGTCATAGCACCCGTCTACAAAGATTTCCTCATTGCTTACACATCATTTATAAAGGTAACACACAACTCTGGAGGAAGACATTCGCTGGGTTGCAACTAATATTTCATTAAATATGCAAATGCATGATATTTTTTAAAGAAAAATACCTTCAACACATTATACTTGGTTACATTATATATGTGATACAAACAGATGTGCAGCTTCAGGAAAAGGAGAAAGGCACAAAGGAAGAAAAAGCACAATTGCTGTTTTTTTTTAGCACTCACACTGAACGGGTTCGAGTCAACACTGACCTGCTGTCAAGCATTAGAAGAAATAGCAAAGATATGTAGCACTGAGGCAACAAGGCGGCACAGAGTCACAGCTCCATATTCATGTGAAAGCAAGCGATCCTAACTGATGACTTAAATTACAGCTCAGCTGACCCAACTAAACACATTCACAAGGTGCTTTAAGCTGAATTAAGTACAGTATCTCATAAAAGTGTGAAAACCCCCAACATATTTGTAAGTATTAAATTTCATCTTTCCATGGGACAGTAATAAAGATATGACACTTTGATCTACATTAAAGTAGTAGGAGCAGCTTATAAAATAGGGCAAATTTGTTATCTCCTTAAAATCAACACACATACATTAAAAAAAATAATTGACCCAAGTTTTAACAAGTCACATGGTCACCTTTATTTTCCAGGCTTAACTTGTTTGGAGATGGTGTTTACTGGAGCTTCACAGGTTCCTACTGGTATCCACTTTATGGCTTTTAGCCAACTTTATGTTTTCAGCAAAATACATAGATTTTTCCAGCTTCTGTTTGAGGATGCCTCACAGATCCTCAGTACAGCTTATGTCTGGATGCATGCTCACCACTATTAGTTTCTTTAACAAACCAATATTAGGGTGAGTGCAAACAGAGAAGCGGTAGACTGGAGAAAGAAGAAGGGCATAGACTAGCTGTGCCTCTCACTGGAAATACAAGAGGAGGACATGATAAATTATTTAATAGTCTTTTTAAGAGCTAATTTTATTTATTTCCTTAAAAGCCAAACACAACTCTTAGGGGCTTTCCTTATTTCATCTAGTGTCAACATTATTTTTTCCGTCTTCCATTTTGATTGATAAAACGGGATCTCTGCTTCAACCTGCCTCAGATGCATCCGGTCCCCAATTTAGATTTTTCAATCCCAGCTACTGTTGCTTTGCATCCATCGCAGGTGTTGTGCATCTGCTGCATCACTGGAATCTCCAAAATCGCGCCTCTGGCGTCACTAGAAATGTGTGTCGCAGCACTCCTGCACATAGAGCTAACGGGTAAACGGGTTTACCAAGAATGCATTCGGTGAACAGGTCTGAGGTATGAGGGCCTCATAGATAGCAGCTCTAAACTATGACACGCCCACCACCGTGCTTTGCTTTTACAAAACATGGTAATCACTAGACCTGTTTAACACCACCTGAACCAAAAAATGGATCCTGGTTTCATCAGACAGCATGATATGGTTTACGGTAATTCTCAACATTAACTCTGCCTTCAACAAACTACTTTATGGTTTGTCATCCTTAGAGGTTTCCTTCTTAGATACCAGTCATGCAGACCAATTGAATGCAGTGAAAATTTCACAGATTTTTTTTTTCTCTACACTTAACTTCTTTGGTCTTCCATGATGAAGCCTGTTCTGAGTGGAGCCTGTACCTGTTAAACCGAGCCAGCCAACCGAGCTGCAACTCAGTTTCTGCTGTTACCAATCTTATGGTCTAAGGCATCTTTATGTGCGGCAGCATCTTCCAATCAGGTCCTTAATGAGTTATCTACCATGGGGTTAACTTCCACTGTTTTCCAGTGTCGTCCCATTAAAGATGGGATAAAATGTTTACAAATATGTGAGGGTTAAAGTTACCCCTGCGAGATACTGCATTTCAATAACAAAAGATTCATGATGTGTCTGTTTATACAAATGCATAGAAACACTGAACATTTTCACATTTTGTTTACTTAAAACTGCAAATTGAATGTGTTTTTAATTAGCATTTTAATGCGACTGATCAATTAAAATCTGTGTATAACAGCGAGCTGTGCTGTGCATTCGTATGCAGCCTGCTTTACTTTGAAAGGTCCATCTAAACGGGTTAGATGGACTTATATACAGCTGCAGCAGACTTGAGGTTCACCTTCCAGCAGAATATCTCTTGGACTTCACGACTACGTCCTGCTTAGTGCTGCAATCCCAAAAAAATCACAGCAAAAATACATTGTTTGCAAGTGTAGTGTGACAAAATGAGGAAATGTTCAGTGTTTTCTAAAACCATTATGCAAAGTATTGTATCACAATCTACTCCTAACTGATAATTCAAATTTTGCAGTGCTGTTTACCTGAATCTTTCGCCCACCAAGTTCTGCTTTTCCTGTTTAAAAGCTGCAGGGTTTCGTGCTTCTAAGGTTTCACCTGCAGCTCTGTAGCTAAACACAGAGTGGTGACTTGTTAAAAGTAAACTTTACAGGAGTAGTAATGAGGGCGTTGGGGTACAAATGCTGGTGTCTACTATGAGATATCTGATATAGGCGAGGAATAAAAGAGCTTCGGACTAAAATTGGATGGGAGCTCATTTGCGAAAATATTAAAAAAAGAATTGTTGGAAAGTTCATTAAAACCAGAAGTAATAAAGGAAGAAGAGGATCCCTGTTCAAGCAGGTAAAGTCTGAACGATTGTTGCGGCTTAGTTATATGGATATAAGGGAGAGGAGAAGGTTCTTCTACTCCTGCTGGGGGGCTGGCGTCTCGTTGGCGTTGTTGTCAGTGATCTTGTTTTCCAGCTCGTCGTCTGACAGTAGGTCCAAGGAGGTTCCCTCCACCTGCAGGGGGCGTCGGCCCGAGCGACTGGAGGAGAAGGTTATGGGGCCGCCGCGTCTGTGGGAGGAAGAGGAGTGGAGGTAAAGATCAGTAGGAAACAGGATTGTTTCCATCATATTTAATTTGGTAGCAAAACAGATAAGCAGAGGAAAAACTGATCCCAAAAGAGGCTCTGATAGGAAGGTAGAACTGATTGGCCCTGAAGTATTGATCA
Organism: Cyprinodon variegatus; assembly: GCF_000732505.1. Classification (NCBI taxonomy): domain Eukaryota; kingdom Metazoa; phylum Chordata; class Actinopteri; order Cyprinodontiformes; family Cyprinodontidae; genus Cyprinodon; species Cyprinodon variegatus. Next base: position 437,511 of record NW_015151041.1, read on the forward strand.
CATTCAGTGGAGGAGCAGGTTAAACTAAACCAGGTCCTCGAGGGCCGCTGTCCTGCAGCTTTTAGAGGATTCCGTGCTTTAGCACAGCTGATTATTGATTATTATATGAATATTATCTAAAACCTGCAGGACAGCGGCCCTCGAGGACCGACTTTGCGCATGCCTGAACTAAAACTTCCAAAATGTTTGCATTATAAGGAATTCATGCCAGATCTGACAGGTCCCACATCCCTAGACCTAAAAAACTCTCTTGTAAGATTATTAGATGTATTTAAGACCAAACTAAGGATATAGAGTATTTTTGAAGTTATTTCCACCTTTTCAGTTATAATATTTACTAAAGAGTTAAAGAAAACGAGGATGAAGGTTTCTTATTTCGCTCAGTTAGAAGCAGCCTATCAGATGTCAGGGTTTCTATGAGAGAGGCTCTAGTCCCGCCTCTTTGACTTTGATGGATGTGTGACATTTTAATTTAATTCATGATGTTTTTCAGTACAGACACATTAAATATTTATTTAAATATGTATCTATTAAATAAAGTCTGTATTATTTAATATAACTATATCATATATTTGTTTATTGTACTGTGGGACTTATCATCCTCCATAAATTCAGTCTTCTTGCAGATTAATTAGTAGATCTACAGCCTAATAAGAACAGTGAAATAATCATTTCAATCTTTTGGTGAGTAACTCAGGATGTTTAACAAAATATCTAAAAATCATGTTAAAAGAAACTACTGAAATTTAAGATGATCAAATTTTTATTTTCTATTGAGGACATAAAGTCTGAAAGTCAAACTTTCCTCCATTCACAGCTTTTATTTTTCTATACTTACAGGGTTTGCGTGGAAACCTTGGCAATTTATTGCAGCAATGACTGCAAATTTTGCCCCAAATCAAAGCAGTCAGAAGCAACATGAGTAAATAAAGTGCATCACTGCGATAAAAACTGTAACGTTCTGCATTTCTAAAGAAGGAAACATGTTCTCAGTTAAAAACTACACTTTACCTCAGACGGTTTTTCAGAGTGTGAACCTCTCTGCTCAGGCCCTCGCTGGCCTCTGTGGCGTCATCCAGCTCCCTCTGCAGCTTCCTGCGGGAGGCGTTGGCCCTGGTGGCCTCCTCCTCCGCCTCCTCCAGCTGCCGCTTCAGCTGCTTCATGCGGGAGTTAGCCTTCTCCAGCTTCACACAGGGACGGAAAAGTATTGAATTTAGAATAGCTGGAAAAAAGTATGCTATAAAAACCGATCCACATCAAAGCCAGAGGCAGACATACCTGCTCCTTAAATTGATCACCATGGCGACGCTCATCCTCCACCTGCATGCAGACTTCTTTCAGCTTCTTCTCTGTTCTCCTCACGATCTTGTTGGCTGCTGCTCGCTCCCTTTAGTGAAGAACAGATTTGTCTTTGCTCGCCAGATCAGTGCTCGGCATAGACCAGGTGAAACTAAGATGTCTCTCCTACCTGGCCTCCTGCTCCAGCTGTTCCTCCAGCTGCACTATCTTCGCCTCTAGGGCGGTGATGAAGGCCTTGAATCTGCTTTTCACTGAACCCTCCAGCTCGCTCAGTTTGGCACGCAGGTCCTTGTTTTGGCGCTCCAACTGCTGGCGAGCGTTTTCGCTCTTTTGCGCAGCGCTGCGCTCCACACTCAGCTCGGTGGTCAGCGTGTCCACCTGAACAAACGGAAAGAGGAAAAAGCAAAAATAGGTGAAGTTCGTTATTTGTAGAGAAGAATTATGATGATCAATAATGAGCTCCAGAACTTCCTACAGAACCTGCATGTTTGTTTTCCTGAAGCGGTCATTGAGCAGCTCCATGTTGCCCTGTTCCTCCTCCAGCTCCTCCTCCAGCTGAGCGATCCGAGCCTCCAGCCTCCTCTTCTCATCCATCAGGGCAGCCCTGACAGACAAACAAAATGTTACTGTTATCACAGATAACACATAACTGGTATCTCTACCTAAGTTTTACTCTACAAGATGATTTTCATGTTTAGCTTAATTCTTTATTGTTAATAAAACGAGTTTCATCGATTTTTATTCTGTTTTCTCAGCTTTATTCCTTTAGACCAGCAATCCATTCAATTTATTTGTAATAAGAAGAAATTTACACTAAAAATAAAATAAAAGATATAATTACCCATAATTTTCTTTCTTTTTGTATCTCAAACACTAATACACTGCAAAAAATTGAAATCTATTGAGATATAAGGGATTCGTTTTCTTGAGGTGAGACACTTTGCCAGGGGAACAAGACAATTTACATTTAAAATAAGGAAAAATAATTGCATTGTCTTATTTCCAAAAAAAGAAACTTAAAAACAATCCACTGGACTTTGTTTACAAGTTTGAAAACATTTTGCTTCCCATCCAGGAAGCTTTTTCAATTAATAATGTCAGGAATAGCGTTAAATTTGAGGTTTTATACAGTAGCCCATCAAAACCTTGCACAAGGTGGATTTTTTTTAATTTTCTTTTTTTGAAATGACTATGACCTGGATGATGGAGAGTCTTAACCTGCACATTGTCTTATTTCAAATGTTTACTATCTAATTATCTTATTTTAACAGTAAATATACTCATTCCATTGTTAAATCATCCTATTTACCTACTAAAATTAAGGAGAACTACACTTAATTTAAATTACTTTACTTATTTCTAGATTGTTTTTGCAGTGTATAAAAAATAAAAGTGCCGTTAATCATCAGAAACATGAGTTTTCGGTCAAACTATGACTAAAACTATGGTATAAACAGAAATGTAATTATATTTTATATTATAATTTTATACAACAGGTGTTTCTACTTACTTTCCCGAAGTGCTGTTGGAGATCTCATCCTGCAGCTCGTCTCGCTCTTGCTCTGCATGGCGGCGACCCCTTTCAGAAGCTGCCAGATCCTAAAAGGCACAGGGAAAATTTGAAGTCCCACCAAGACACAATGAAAGACGCATTTAACAAAATTCCAACAAGTCCAACGAGAGCTGTGGAGGAGCCCTGATGATTAGGCTAGTCTGACCTCATGTAGTTGAACAATTTCCGCTTCCAGGCTTTTAAGTTTCTTCTCCGTCTCCTTAGACAACGCAAAGATATCATCTCTGGAGGCTCTGGTGTCCTCCAGCTCCCTCTGATAGTCCTTCATTTGAGCCTGAAGAAAACAAAATGTTCAGAGGACGTAACAAATTTGCAGCTTAGTTAGACGTGGATCTAAGTCCTCACCTGTAACTTGCGTAGCTGCTTAATGGCTTCATCGCGAGCCTTGTTGGCTCCTTCTATGTGTCCCTCTATATCCTTTAAGTCCATCTCCAGCTTCTTCTTGGCAGCCACAGCCAAAGCTTTCTGCTTTCTTTCATCCTCCAGCTCTGCTTCCATTTCTCGCACCTGCAGCAGAAAGGATTAAAGTCATCAGGAAGGGATTAAGGGAAAGTGCAGGTAGGATTCGTGACTGATTAGAGGTTCAGTATAACTGGGATTTAATTTGGCACCTGTTTGACCAGCGCTCTTTTCTTCTCGTCGTTCTGATCATCCCGGCCCTGAAGGTCTCTTTCGTATTGAGCCTTCATGGCCTGCATGTTGACCTCCAGACGCAGCTTGGCGTCCTCTGTGGCCTGCAGCTCGTCCTCCAGCTCCTCCAGCTGGGTCTTCATCTCCTCCAGCTGCTGCTCCAGAGTGCGCTTGGACTTCTCTAGCTCATGGACCTGCAAAATACAAAAGGATTTTAAAATAGTAAAACAAAGGAATTAATTAAACAAAATGCTATTAAATCTCAGTTTCGTGATGCTCACATTCTTGCCAACGTCGTCCTTTGAGCTCATCAGATCTTCCATCTCAGCTCTGAGCTGCTTGTTAATCCTCTCCAGCTCCTCTTTGGCCTCCAGGGCCTCGTCTAAAGCTCGGGTCATGGACAGAGCTTTGGTCTCCTTCTCTCTGGCCTCGGCTTCTGCGCGGTCCCGCTCCTCAGCATAACGAGCTGAGATGCTTTTCTCCTCAGCCAGCATCTGCAGATCCAACCAGGGATCATAATTTCATTTATAAATAGAGCTTAGAAGATCTAAATTCTAAAAATAAAATGCATAAAAAGATGAGAGGATTACATTTATAAGGATCTATACCAAGCTTATTTTCCAAAAGATGATCGTAACAAAAACAGCTTTCAGTCAGTTTGGATGGAGGATGTATGTCAAGTTTTCGATCTGTATTTAGAGTAAAAATAAATGTCAGGGCAATTTAAAATCCAGGTTTCTTTAAATTTCCTGCAGGGAGGTTTAGTGTCTGGTTGCAGGAAGACGGTTTCCTTTAAGGCTTTGGGAAAGAAACTGCTCCTGAGTCTAATTGTTTTGGATGCTATGATCCTGAATTATTTTGCAGATGGAAGTGAGACAAACAGTACATTTTGGACTTTGCTGGACTCGTTAAGTATAAACCAAGTCCAGATGAGGGATAAGACATCCCACAATCCCCTGTGCTGTCCTCACTAACTGTGCTTGGTGTGGTGGGAATGGTGTACTCAAGCCCGTCTATCACAAAATAATTCAGGTTTGCATTTGAAATTGATCAGAATACCTCCTTACAGCGACCTCTAAGGGCGCTCAGTAACATTGGGTTTTATGCAGGGTGTCAGGCTGAACATTGTTGGAAACAGAAGATTGCTTATAAATGATCATATTTTGGAAAAGGAAAAAATATTAATATAGTTCTGGCAAAATATAGGAAAAGTTTTGGTTGCAAAATCAAAAAAATGTTTTAAGATGTTTGATGTATAAGTGATTATTTATTGCACTGTAGGGGAATTATTGTAGGACTCGGTGTGACCTGGTCAAACTTCTTCTGCTTCTTCTCCAGGTTGGAGACGATCTGTCTCTGATGATCCAAGTCAACGGTGAGATCATCCAGCTCCTGCTGAAGACGAGTCTTTGTCTTCTCCATCTTCTCAAAAGCAATCGTCTTCTCTTCCAGGCGTTGGTTGGACAGCTCCAGATCCTTCTGCAATTTCTTCTTCGTCTCCTCCAGGCCTTCTATCGTCCCGACGTCATCCTCGAGCTTCTTTTTGCTCTCTGACAGCTGCAAACGCATAAACATACCATCAGAGCCAGGAGAAAAAGGAATTAGCATGCTGTGGGAACAGAGACAAGGAATCACCACATCCTACCTGAGCCTGAACTGTCAACAGCTGCTTCTCCAGATTCTTGCGCGCCTCCTCGTCCTCCTCCTGCTGCTCTTGCAGGGCGGTTTTCTCCTCCTCCAGCTGGCGAACACGGCTGCTCAGGTTCAGTTTCTGGCGCGTCTCTTCCTGGAGAAGCTCCTGCATAAAAATAAATTGGCTGCTGTCAGTTAAAAAGGAGAGGATTCAAGAAACTTGACAAATTATCTGGATTACTAAACATCACCTGCGTGTCTTGCAGCTGACTCTCCAATCCGGCAAGATCTTTGGCCGTCTTGATCCCCTTCCTCTCTGCATCTTCCAGCAAGGCGGACACATTGTCCAGTTCAGTCTGTGTGAAGAGATTGAAACCTTTTAAAAAAAAAGTTCTTTAGTGCTTTAAACCAGCTTTGAATCAGTTAAGATAAAATAACAAAAAAGTTAAAATGCTTAAAGAATCATTGATCAGTCCATAATTTGATGATTTAATTTGAATATCTGTAATAAAATCGGATCCATATTAAAGGTTCAACAAGTTTTTATTGCTCAAAATCAATTCAGAATTTATTATGAATGACGAGACTCCATGGCTACATTCACACAGCAGTCTGAGGTTACCTAAATACGATTTTTTTGCACCAAGGCGACCTGTATCTGATCTTTTCATGGCAGTCTGAACAACACATTTTTCCAATGCAATTCAGGCCACTTGGCTATGTGGTCCTGAATCCGATCTGATCTTTTCAAATGCGACCTGTGATTGAACAGCCAGGCCACATTCATCCGACCTGCATGCTATTAGTACTCAACAAAGATCACTATTCTAGGTTTTGCTTTAAAGAAGCGGCAAGAACAACAACCATGGCGGACGATAATGCAGAAAGCAGTCTTTATTTTCAACTCTCTTTAAAATTTTTGTGTTGCTTATTCACTGGCTGATGTTGGGAAAGATCTTTATGTACGCTCCAGCACTACCATCCATGTTTATTCTGTAAACACAGAGCATGCTCCCTTGTGAAGTCATTGCGTCCTCGACTGCGCATCCGAGACACTTAAGTTATGTGAATGCAGTTCACAAAGGAGATCACATATAAGCCGCATATTCTTAGAAATGTAAATGAGAGCGCAAAAGAATCGAATTTCACACAAAAAAAACGGGATTGAGCATTAATGCCTTGCGTTTGAATGTAGCCTATGATAAGTAGTTATAAGGCAGTCAATGTGTTTCTTTCTGATGTCCTGATCTGAGTCCAGGTCTGCAAACTCATGCAAATGAACTTTGAATTGGTTGTGATGAACTCCTAATGTTATAAAAAATTTAATAAAACTTTGTGTGCACAAAGCTTTATTTTTTGCTTTATTTTTTGCGAACTTGATGTTCTTGATGAATTTGTACCCTGATGATGTTTACAGTGAAATGCATTGGTAGGTGCAGCTTCCTGTCTGTTTGTGATGTGTGTGATATGCAGAGTGAAGCTGAACCTCTGACCCATGAAACCGAAGATGTTCCAAAGAATTACAATTTCTCATGTAATGACGAAGGAAACCTTTATATGAGATTTGTCTGGAAGCATGAAGACCCTTTAGAGCAGAAGCTTGGATCAGTCACCTGCAGCTTGTGCGTGCGCTCAGCCAGCTCCCCTTTGGCCCTCTCCCCCTCTGTGACTCGGGCCATGTACTCCTGCAGCTGACCCTCCAGCTTCTTCCTCTTGTGTTCAGACTCTGTCTTTGCCTGCTGTAAGGTTTTCACTTCATTGGTCAGCTCCTTGTTGGCACTCTCTTGGCTCTGCTTGGTCTTTTCTAAGTTAGCTTTAAACTAGATAAAAAAACAAAAACAAAACAACAATTGCGGTGTCAAACACTTAAATTAACTTAGTAAATGGATCAAACCGTGGTATCAGAATCCTGATTGTGTGAAGGTCTCGTACCCTTTTGGCCTGCTCCAGCTGTTCTGACAGCTCCTCCAGGGCGGTTGCTTGCCTTTGTCTCATCTCCTGAATCTGAGCTTCATGGTTTTTAGTTTCCTCTTCAATGGCTTTCTTCAGCTCCGCCACCTCCTGCTCACGTTTGGTTCTAAACAGATCAGCGAAAGGGTCAGGAGAAAGCTCACGGTGGATAAGAAGAATGGAAAACATCACTGCGGGTGTTACCTGAGCTCCTGCTGCGCTGCAGTCGTATCCAGGGTGTCTTCCAGCTCCGTCTTCAGGGCCTCCAGCTCCTCGCTCAGATCCCTCTTGAGTTTCTCAGCTTTGTTTCTGGCCTGCTTCTCTGACTCAAGGTCCTCCTGCAGCTCAGACAGCTGGGCCTGCAGCTCCCTGATCTGCTTCAGAGCGTTGTTCTTCTGGTTGATCTCTTCCTCCCCTCTGTTAAGAAGAGACAATAATATTGTATGTAATGAATCATTGTCCTTGCATATAACGAATATATTACAAAGACAAACGTATGTATTTATATAAGCCTTATTTTATTGCATGATCAATGAATCATAATTAGCTGCAGATTTGGGTACAAAAATGCTTATAGTGTTAGGAATCCAGTTAGTGTGTTTTTCATTTTCCACCACCAGGAGGTGCCCTGTCTTCACGGTCCCTCAATTCACACCTGCGGCTCATTGGATCATTATCTGGAGGACTATTTGAGCAGTGGGCTGTCACTACCCCGACGCCAGAGTGTTTGCCAGTTTTGGGTACTCTAGCCAAGCTTAGTTTAGTTGAGTCTAACCCAGCTTTGTTTCTCTTTGAGTCTAAAGAGTTTTTTGTCTTTGCTCCCCCGCAGGAAGTTTTCTTGTGTTACTGGATTCCTGGACCTTCTCTCCCCTGGAAGGAAAAAAACGAGTTACACTGAGCAGGGGAAAACCTCCATATGCTCCGTTCAAGTACCCATCAAAAATCTGAGTGACAGTCCCCTCCATTACTCCTCCGGGTCCAACGTTTGTCAACCTGTCCACCCTCCAACGTGTGCACCATTCTCTGGATTTACCACACAGCCTGGATTCAAAGACTAACAAGGCCCCCCTCAACCGTGAGTTCCCAACCTTGCAGAATCTAAGAGCTTCCAAGATTCCAAGTGTACCTGAACTGACCAATGAAACTTCCCTTCTCACTTCCAGTTCCGGGTCACCAGCTCACTGAGTTCCAGATCCAACTCCTGTTCACTCCTTCAATAAACCTGTTAAACCTTTTCTGTGCTCTCTGAGTGGTTACTCTGGATGTGGATCAGATTTGTTAAACCGATCATGACATATAGGACAAGCTTCATACAGGATTTATGGTTCCAAAGACACTAACAGTCAGGATTTGATGAATATGGAGGCCGGGAACAACCAATTTACTAAAAAGACCCTTATTTGTAATTTTAGTGGCTTTTCTTTTTATTTCAACAATAAAAGTCAGTAGAAGCATATTTCTCTCACGTTTTTAAAGTGAAAGCACCAAATAAAAAAACTAAATAAAATAAAAATCTTTAAAAGGAGGATCAAGAAAAAAAATAACAAATATTGTAAAATAACTTTATCTCAAACACATTCTTACAAAACAATATTATTTAAAGTCAGAAGTTATGAACCAAAGCCAGCCCCTCTCTGCTTCTCTCTGCGATTCAGTCACTTCTGAATGGCTTCAGTGTCCAAAGACCTGAGTGAACGAAGTGTCTGCAATGATGTAACTCTGCAGCACCAAGTTCCAAGCTCCTTAGAACGGTTCTCAGAATTCTATAATTACCTTTATCATATGATTTTTAGGTTCAGTTATCCTTCTTGTAAATTCAGTACCCATATTGAGGATCTTA
>NW_015151041.1:446635-448879 GCF_000732505.1 Cyprinodon variegatus
TCATGGAAGGGAGATATTTTTTTGGTTTATCTTTGATTTATCTTTTTTAAGTTTGATTTATCTTCTTTGTGAAAAACTTTGTGTAAAATTTGAAATCTGACATCTAAATGACAGAAATTGAAATCTGTATGAGAATGGCCATCTTATTCTATTGTTTTTTTGTGTCCACATTTGTGATAAATAAAGACAACTACGGTAGGCTGAGAACACACTCATGCTGGGGCATAAAGTCTCCACTGGGTGGCGACGGTGCGCTCTGGTTCATTAAGCTGTTGATTTGTACAGTTTGGTTTTATTTAAGCAGTATTTCTTGTTTCTTAATAAAAAAAAATGTCATTGTGATTTCCTCCTGTTGTGATTTCCTGTTATTACTCTATATTAAAATCTTTATCTCTTTATATCTAATGTGCTTGATTGAAATGTATTTGCTAAAGCAAACTGTGGGTCTATTTTCTGTTTAAATGTGTCACTAATTCTCCCACCTGGTTTGCATCATCTGCTGTTCCTCCTCCTTCTTGCTCAGCTGAGTTTTCAGCTCCTCTATCTGTGACTGCAGCTCGCCTATTTGGTCCTGGAAGTCAGACGTCTCTCCATCGAGCTTCCTCTTAGCCTTCTCCAGCTCCTGACGAGTTTTCTCCTCCTTTTTCAGTCTCTCTGGATATGAATCAAAACATTACAGATTAATAATAAGGAAATAAATGTTTTATTTGTGTAATTTCTGCGTTGCTATCCAGCTGAGTCATTTACCCTCCAGGTCAACCATCATCATCTCCTGCTTGTTCCTTATCTTCCCTAAATTTTTGGCTTTCTCCTCCTCTTCAGCTAACATCAGTGTCATTTCGTTGATTCTGTCTTCAAGCAGCTTCTTCTCCTGATGAAGCGGACATGTTAACGTAAACAAAGCTTTGCAGTAAAAGTCTAAGTACATATTTAAACCATTACTTTTTTTCTGACCTTTAGGAATTTGGAGTTCTGGTCCTCCAACAGTAAAATATCCTCCTCATACTTCTTCATCTTAGCTTCAGCAGTTACTTTCTCAAGCTGAAGTTTCTGCCTTGCACCCTCCTCTTCATCCAACTGTTCCTCCAGGTCCTAAAAACATCAATTAAACCAAATACTGTTTATGTTCATAATCAAGGACTTTTTGGTTTAATTGTCATTATTTAGCCAGCCTCCCACATCCAATACTCTTTGACACACACCTGGATGTGGGACTGCATCTTCTTCTTCTCATTCTGCAGTCCTTGACTCCTCTCCTCTTCCTCCTCCAGCCTGGACTCCAGGTCATGCAGGATCTCCTCCAGTTCTTGTTTTTTGGATGCCAGCCGAGCTCTCATCTCCTCTGCCTCTGCAAATAGCTCTGTTTCTGCCTGCAGCTGCTCCGCAAGGATGTTCTTCTCTTCCAGTAACTACACAGAAAGTAATCATCATGATATAAAGCTAGACCGGTAAAGGTAGTCATGCCTCTAAGAACTTAAAACAGTTTATTCCATCACAACCACCTACCTTAGTTTATCATTTCAATGGTTCTGATAAGGTTTAAGAAATAATCATCTAAAAACTGTTGCATCCATTTATATCTTCAGCCCCTTTTATTTGGTACCTATTAATGAAATCCAGTCCTTCCAATAACACCTAATTAGTCAAATAAGCGCACCACAGTAGGTTTGTTGTGTACTTTACCAATCCAGCCTGTCGATTATCAGAAACATGTAAGGGATGAAGCAAGTTGTTCTGGTCAAACGGAACCAAAGCTAAATTTGGAAATTGAAAAACTAACTCTTCCCATCATCCTGAGCCAACCGTACCTATTGTTATGAAGTCAGCAAAAGCAGCACAGCTAGTCAGACATTGTTTGAAAAAAGTAAGGAGCAATCCTGAAATAAAATACAGCAAGACCCTAAAACATCTCTATGGAGTCATTTGATGTATTTCCCTGTTTCAGCCAAAATAAATAAAGCTAGAACATTTCAGAATTGCACTGCTAGAGGTGGATGCTATAATAGTAAATCTGCTAAGAAGTGTTATTTATAAAATAAAGAATATAATAGAAGACATTATCAGCAAAGATCTGAAGGTAAACAAAATTTGACTAATTACTAAAGAAAAGTAATAAGGAACTAATGGGTAGTTAACCGGTATTTACTGGGGAACATCCACTAAGCTTTATTATGGACCAACTGCTTAGTTACCTAGGAAACATGGAGTACGGAGTACCCTAATGGGTAGTTACCAAGGAAACAA
>NW_015151041.1:450452-468035 GCF_000732505.1 Cyprinodon variegatus
TCCAGTGCTTCTTAGGGGACTGCTGGTTTGTTAAAGAATAATTGGAGTAGAAATTCTCAGTGTTGGTTATGAATAAATCCTAAACCTGTGCTGTAACAGATTATAATAAAATACTTTACTGAGTACCAAATTATTGTCTAATCATTATGTTATGGACTGGGTCAAGCATCACATCAAGTAGTTACTAAAAGAATAATTGTTACCCAGTCAGTACCTGAACATTATCTAATGTTTTAGTGTGACGTAAAGTAAAGGTAAACCACACGTTAGTTCCTGCTTAGTTACTCTGTGTTTCTCAGGAAACTAAGCAGTAGTTCCATAACAAGATTCGGCTGGATGTTCAACAGTAAATACTGGTTAACAAACCATTAGTTCCCTAGATGCTGACTAGTAGTTGATCACATTTTGTGTTCCATAGTGTTGAGTGTCAGCATCTACAACAATTCATTAAAGTCACCCTGACATTATGAGTTACAATATTTAATATTTCCTGAAGTTCAAACCTAAACCCAGTTATAGACTGTGGCATTCAATCTGACTGACCTTCAGTTGCTTTGCTATAAATGTAGAAATAGGTGGTGGAGGGGCATATGCCACACTTTTTAGACTTTCAATAGATTTTCAATTTTTTTAAATAATTTTTAATACAAAAGAAAACAATTATCTGTCCAATAGAGTCCTCCAAAAAGCTTTGAGGTTTGTGGCTGCAATGTCAAAAACGTTAAGAGGTAAATATATTTAGGAAATGTCACTGAAAGGTGCAGCTGTAAATACCTGCTGATGCTTCCTCTCCATCTCCACCAGCTCCCCTTCCACCTTCATCTGCTTCTCCTTCACTTTGACCAGCTCCTCATCTTTAGCCTGCATCTCCTCCTCCTGCCTGGTCACCTGCAGCAGGGGCTTCACCTGCAGTTCACAGAGTAAAATACTTATTAGAACAAAATGAAACATCGTCCAGCTGGAAAATAATCCAATCAGAGAACAAGGCACCATGAGAGAAGCACACACCTTGGTGAAGAGTCTCCACCACTGCCAGTGACGCAGCTTCAAGTAAGCAGCGCAGTTTCTCTGGAGGACTTTTAGGGCACTGAGCTGCTGCTGCTTCTTAGCAAAGGCTCTGAAGCATCACATTCAGAGACAAAGATGATGTACAGTGAATGAAACAGTGGAAAAAATAAGATCTGGTTAGGCTACATGGTTCTCATTGCAACATTTTGCCCTTACTTGCGCGCCAGATATCCTCTACAGACGGCCTGGAAGTAAATAATGATGTCTGTGATCTTCAGGTCCCTCTCTTCCTCTAAGTGAGCCAGGACTCCAGTTCTGAAGAAGATCTTGCTCTGGCCGATGCGGAAGAGGTTGCCGTCGAGTTCAAGTGCTTGAATCTGCAAAAAAAAAACAAAGAGGGAAAAGGGATTTTTTTTTTAAATAAAGTTGGACGTTCTTTTATTAACTTTAAATATGATATCTTTCATTTAGTGAATTCTAACTGTCGGAATAATATTCTAAATGATTTTAATTATAAATCGGTCTGTACCATTCGCTCGCAGGCCTGCTTGCCATCCATGAAACCCTTGGGAATGGCATTAGGAGTCAGGATCTCATATCTGGACACAGATGGAGACATAGTCAGAACTAAACTACACATAACAGACTCAGACTAATATCTACACAACTAAAAAAAGGACATTAAAGCAACTTCTGATATCCTGAGCGTGTTAATGATGTGTTTATATCAATGGCAATTGCAAGACACTAAAATATTTTTAAAATCATATCAGATTTGGGGCACATACAGCTAAAACATGTTTCAAACATGTTTCATCAGACAAGGAAGATCTACATCGACACAAAATGTAGTTTACGACGATGATAAAATCTTAAATTAGTCCAAAAAAGCAAAGGCCTGAAAGTCCCACATCAAATGAGTGCAGGTCTTGAGAAAAAAACTAAAAACTTTGAGTGTTTTAAAATTATTTTCAGTGATTTTATCCACTGAATGAAGAAAACTTCAGAAGCGTCATCAAATTAGGGGTGTTGTGTTTTTTTTACAGAACCTATTAGCCCAATATATATAAAACATCTAGGAATTTAATAATCAAAATTATTTTTTATAAGTAAAATTAAAATATATATTTTCATGTAAATCAGCAGGGACAGCATAAACCTGCTTTTACAACATCACATTAAAAAAATCTGATTATTTAAATAACTAAACATTTTTTATACAACAGAGTAGAAATTAATGTAATTAAGTTCATTTTAAATTATTGCTGTGCTGCTCAGCTAGATAGCATGGAAGTGGATATACTTACAATTTATTTTTTTTAAATCTAAAACAAAAAAGAATTTAAATTACTTTCCCACTGCATGTCTAATGCTCAAATCCACTTTTTTCAAGAATCAGGTTATCTTTTGCGTGTTGCCGTTCCCACACGCTGCTTTAAATGATGCCTTGATCTGAGTCAGAGTGAACTGTTCGCTGCTCTGAACTGACCTGCATACGTGTAACAACTATAAGATTAGCTATAAGATGCACTATGTTTTAAGAGCATAACAGAAACCATTTATTATCAGCAGGTGCCCTGTGGGAAACACATCAATTTAAGGGTAGGGAGACTTTATTGGGGCATTTTTGGGAGATCTGATGCCCTTTCAGCTCAATCTCTTTGGATGTGTTGACGCAGTCAGCAATGATGGGACAGGGATGTTATCAACTTTACAGAAACTGAATTTATTCTGAACTTTATCATGTCGAGGGCAACTTTTAATCCTTTTTGCCAGCGTTATCCTCTAAACATCAAAGGTAGAAGACTTGATGCAATTCAGTATATCAGATTGCAGCAGGAGCAGACTATCACATGCTCGCTAACCTTGATGGTATCTGTCGTGGGGACGACAGTGGCATCTGATGTAGGAGTTTGCCCTGAAGTCAAAGGGCTGACTGTTCAAGCTTCCGGCTTCCAGCGTCGTTGTGTCCTTGGGCATGACGCTTCACCCACATTGTCTACTGATGGGGGTCAGTGTACAGTAGCCTCGCTTCTGACAGTGAGCCCCACGGCAGCTGTGGCTACAATGTAGTTTGCCACCATCAGTCTGACTTGAAATAGAACTATATAAGTATAGGCCATTTACCATTTTATGACCTGTGTTTGAAGGGTGGTATATAAATTTTACTATAAAAATGACGTCCCGTTTCCATTTGGTGAAGATGAGCCGATCAATTAGGCCTGAATAAAAGGTTACCTCTGTTTATTAAACTTCTCGTCTGTACCATTCTAGCTCCCACCTGTTTTGCTAACAGCTATCGTTTACTGCTGGAGTCCAATGTCAACGGAAAGTGACGTCTAACGTCACACCTAATCCGCCTATGCTGTTCTACTGGAGTCCCATTCCAATAGATCAGGACAACATATAAATTCGGCCTAAATGTGATTTGAAAATATTAGATTAAGGCAAAGTCTAAGCGTTCACACTTGCTTTAAACAGCCTGACCTGATCTATGGACCCAAAAGAATAAGATTTATGAACCATTTGCAGTGGGAACAAGGTAAGATTTTTAGACATATGTAAATTATACTAGATTTCATCATTTGATTTTCATTTAAACATGGGGATTTTTTTCTTATTTATATCTTTCCCTTATTCTCAAAACTGAATAGTTAAAAAACTTAGATTATTAGGAAATAAAAGATTCTGCTTTAATCTAAGAAGCAATCTGCAAGCTGTTAGCATTTTAACCACACCGTCTAACAATGTTGGTGAGATAGCAGACAAACAGAGTTTAACCACTGAATTTATACACTGAAATGATTGGTGAGGGAAACCAATATTAATCATTATAAAAAGCTACTACTTAGAAGCTGACATTTTGGATCTAGTTTAAGAAATGCTTAATATAGAAACTAAATGAGGGCTAAAACGTGACCTCTGTCTGAACTCCTGGAAAACGATGCGATTGGGGAATCCCTGTCTGCAGATACGGATCCCCTCCAACACACCATTACATCTCAACTGGTCCAGAACCAGGTGGGGGTCCAATTTACCAGCCTGGAAAGGAAAGACAAAAAAAAACATTATTAAAAAAATATATAGTAAAATTATCCCGACAAATTAACAGCAATAAAAAAAAAAAAAACATGTATGAAAACAGCAATGATTTTACACTATTTACAGCAGGCATGTCTAAAGGGGCCATTTGGAGCCCTCAGGATAATTATGTGAGGCCATTCACTAGAATTCAAGACGAGATTAAATTTAGTTTACCACCCAAACCCTTTAATAAATATACACTTAAAAAAATAATGCAACCATTTTTGGCATTTACTTAATCATATTTATTTACTTTAACATAATTGTTTCACGTTAGCACGGTAGGACATAAAACAACTGTGTTCAAGTAACTAAATATGATAATGTTAATGCATAGGTGGTTGCAGTATTTTTTTCAGTGTATTCATATGATGGCAAACATATGTCCATTAAATGTTGGGGTGCAATGTTTTATACTGACATGAGACCTTTAAAAAAAAAAAGATGTTACAATTAAAATAGAATATTACAACATTTTTCCTTTCAGTTTAATTCAATTAAATACTAAAAGGAAGATAAACATCAAAATCACTATTAATTAACTTGTTAATATAGAGGATTCAGTCTTATTCATATCCTGTTACAATACAAACACAACAAAATCAGAAAAGTATGGTCACCCTAAAAACTTTTGTGTTTTATATGCTTTATTGTTTTGTTTTTAAACAGGCAAACCTACAAGACAATGTTGGATCTAAAATAGTGATCCCTTTTCTGTAGAAATCAGAGTTATGCTGGTTTGAGGCAAACACTGCAAACTTTATTTACTGTTGATGTAAAGCTGGAGAAAAAATAGTATTTTAAACTGGACATCGTTAACTATTTTGGTAAACTTTTGGGTGCAACTGATTTTATAATATAACGGTTCAAAGTGGAAATGATTGGAAGGTTAAAATATATATAAAAGATAGAATTACATCAAAACTTTAAACAGCTAACTCTGCGATTTACGTTTATATCAAATTTATCACAAAATCAGCTTAACATATCAGACAGCATTTTTTTGTCATTAATCAAGAAATATGATATTAATGTATAACTTTAGTGATCACCTGCAGTGCAGCACAGATTAAATATACTGTATCTGTTTGAGGGAATAGCAGCGTCTGGTCAACAGGTGCTGTGACTCAGCTCTCAGGAACTTGAAGTGTTGACTCACTCTTTTTTCATGGTTGGGGATGATGCAGCGCACAAAGTTGGGGTTTGTGTTCCTGAGCGTTGCCATCAGTTTGGACAGCTGCTCTTTGTACAGCTGTCCAACGGTGCGGAACATGCCTTTCTTGGTCTTGTAGGCAGCTCCAAATGCCGTCTCGTTCATGCCTGCCACCTGGTCCAGACCCACGATCCGGTCAACTGAGGAGGAAAAAAATAACAGAAAAAAACAAAAGCTAACTAAATGAGTGATTAATAGGCGTGGGTTTGTTTTTTCTGATGCTGTTTTACTGCTTTAACATCCACCATTTCATTTATTTTAACAGACAACAAATGAAACATTATCAATGAAATGCTGCAAAAAAAAAGACTGAGATGCACAGCAGAGAACACCCCCCATACCATAAAGAAACCATAAAGAAAAGCTAACATTTATGAAAATGCATGTAAAGAAAGTTTCTCTGAATGATTTCAATATAAAACACATAGAAATTATATTAAATTAATGTATCTATATAAGTGTATTTAAACCCTCCAAGCACAACTGCAAAATATAACAATATGTGTGTTAAAGAAAAGCATTAAATAATAGATGAGAGCAGAACAATAAAAAAAAACAGTTCAGCATGAAGTGAACAGGCTGACATACTCAGCCAGTCAGCTCGGTTCATGTCATCAGTCACCTGGGAGGGGAAGAGATGTGTACCTGCTTGTATGTGGTGATGATGAAGCAGCAGACGCTGTTGGTAGTTAGAAATAAAAACAAAATAATCAGCTAGTATTGTTTACTTCTTTATGATTACCTCAGGATAGTCTTGTTAGTTTGCTTTATTATTTTTATTGTTAAATGCATTGATTTTTTATTTATATTTAACTATTGTAAGATGATTCTTTGCCATGAATTTAAAGAAAAGAAAATGGGCTTTATAGTAACAATATGGTGCATTAAAACAATTATTTCAGTAAATTTAATCAATACGTCTATGTAGGATCAAGAATGACCAAACGGCTGAGGAATGATTTAACTGCTGGAAAACATTCCTGGAATATTCCTGCTTTTAGTTAAAATGCCCCACTCTGCGTCTTAATGTCTTAAATCTCTGGTGAAACGCAGATTTTGGAAAAAATAATAAATCTGGTTCTAAAGTTGGATCAGATATCTGGCCTGCAGAAGTTTCCAAACCTTTTTGGTCCAATCAGTGACAGAAACAATATTTTAAAAACTGAAATCATCCTTTGATCCAGTAAGTTTAGGGGAAAAGGCTCTGATGAGGCTGCTGAAAGAAAAAACATCCAATGATCCAACTCTAACTCTTTTATGATTTAAATGCATTCCATGTGATGACTCTGACACTCAACGAGGGTTTCAACAATGATTCGACAAAGCTTTTATTTCCTGATATTTACCTATTGGACACTTTGAAGCAGAACCTGTCAGTTAGAAGCACATTATTGTGTTGCTTTGCTTTTAGTGGATATTAAATTAGCTTTTACTGAGTATTTTCTGCTCCTTCACCATGGTCTACATATCAGCACCATGTAAAGTGTCTACATAGTGTCTACAGTTATTTGCATGTTAAGATTATTTTCATGATAGCATCAGATCTTAGCCCCAGCCTTGCAGATACATCCCTAAAGATCAAACTATATCACAATGCTACCACCAGCTCGCCAAACCCATGTGCACGAAGATATTTACAGTTATTAAATTACTTATTGTATTACTGAAAATATAATTTAGTTCAATAAATCAATTGAAAATCGAATCACAATATTAGGTTAGTTTAATAGTTTAGATTAGATAAGATTAGATTAATTACACAGAGCTCGGTGTTTTAAGCCTTTATTTTTGTTTTTTATAATTATTTTCTACTTAAAGCCATTGGAAAATCAAATTTTTCAAAGACAATATATATATATATATATATATATATATATATATATATATATATATATATATATATATATATCGTGAAAAATATGTTTACCACCTGCTTAAAGGTTGTAATTTTCTAAAAGGTACTTTAAATATGAAAAATCAGCCAAAACTTAATGTACTGTACGTGATATACTGAGTCTTGGTTTCTACACCTAAACCATCGTGAATTTTTCCACAACCTGCAAAGCTTGTCTTAAATATTTCAGAATTAAACATTTTGACAAGCCGGCTCCCCTGCCAAGTCACCTTAAAATAAATGTTCATCTTGCCTTTTGTCACAACAACCATGTGTTGAAATCCATTCATTTTTAGTCATTTTCAAACCTTTCTATGCCATAACACTGAGGATAATCCTAAACCTAACCATTATCAGTGCATATTTCACCCTAACCTTGGCCTAAACTAACTTTAACCATAAACCTAACTGTTAGCAAAAGAACATAGTGAGGACCAGCGAATGAGCTCACTTTGTTAAAAATGGCCCTCACTTTGCTGGTGAAATCTGAAAAAAGGTCCTAAATCAGATACTCAAAGAGAAGCAAATGCAAACATCACTCCTACCCCTTAAGTTCTCAGAAATAAATGAGGTTTTGAATTCTGAAAGCCCGACATGGATATTGCACTTGACCTCCAAACCTTAAAATCTCATTTTCTTGCAGGTTTCCCAGCAACCAGCATAGCCAAACCTGGGCAGAATTTAAAGTCATGTCCTCCTCTGCTCAAACCTCTAGTGGTGCCAGTGGCACACGATTAGATGCCAGTGTGGATTGTACTTAGCAGCAAACAGGTCGAGATCCGTTCAGGTTAATTCAAAATGAGATAGGCATTGCAGCTACATCACCAAGAATAACAGCTTTTGCAGGTCTGCCAGCCAACGTAGGCGTCATGAGGGTGTAAGCTTGAAAAGACAGGGATTGTGTGGAACCTACAGAACGGGTAGAGTGCCAATGCTTCCCACCATGTTCACTCTTGAACCAACCAAGATTAATTTAACAATGTAGGAACTCTAATTCATGTTATAAATCATTTAAAAGACCTCACCAAGACCCAACAAGGACCATCCACAGAGCTTTAACCACACTGTTTGTCATAATAATTATAGTGAGCTACAACCATTAAGAGCAGGAGGAACATTTTAGTACCTAAAGCTTTATGCCAAATAAGAGCACAGCCATGCAAAGCCATAGGAATGTGTTTTGATGATTTCACAGAGCACTGATGGCAGGGAAGAAGGAACCAATGAGCCCTGCAGTGCTAGCGATGAAAGACAGTAAAAAGTACACAAAGCATGTTACTAACGTTCACCTGGAGCTTCAGGAAGCCCAGACACATTGTCATAGAAAGACGCTCTCTGAAACGTCTGAATGTCTACAGCAACAGAGAGAGAAGACAGGCGTGAGACAGAGAGAGAGAGAAAGAAAGTAGGCATGCATACACAAACATCCAGACTCCCTCAGGAACAAATTATTAGTGCATTAAGAAGATGTTAGAAAGAGGTCTGAGGAGTAAATGTCAGCACTGGCTCTAGTTACAGTTGTTTGCATGAGTCTAAATCTAAATTATAGTTATTTAAGAAAAAGAGAAGCAATTAGCTTTCTATTGAAGCTCGTCCTCTGCAAAAAAAATAAAGGGCTGGTTATCCTCCCTACAGCAGTGTGTCGCAGTGTGCATGTCGCAGATATTTTTGATTTATTCCCAATATTGAGCGTGGTCTTCGCTATGTTATTCCACGCCACAAAGCAAGAGGGACAATCAGGAACTAGCTGTGGGTCTAGATACGGCCGAGGTGGTGAGGAAGTGGGGGAAACAGAGGGACATGAGCGCGAAAAGAAAACGAGGGGGGATCGAGGTGGAAAAAGGGTCCCAGTGTTCTTGCGTTCCTCGCTCTTCTAGCTGCTCCATCTTCACAAGTCGTTTTCAAACAAGGAACAGGAAATACGCATAGTGTAGAGCGGATGTAGATTTGACCAATTAGAGGCCTTCTGTCTGCTGCACTGTCTGCGGTCACCTACAAT
The DNA here is from genome assembly GCF_000732505.1 of Cyprinodon variegatus. Taxonomy (NCBI): domain Eukaryota; kingdom Metazoa; phylum Chordata; class Actinopteri; order Cyprinodontiformes; family Cyprinodontidae; genus Cyprinodon; species Cyprinodon variegatus. The sequence continues at coordinate 459,651 of NW_015151041.1, forward strand.
CTTAGAGAGGTGCACCAGAGTGTCTGCAGCAAGGGCGAGGGCACATTTGCATTCACTGCGACACTTGCAGACGACCTGGTTTCTGAGTATAAATCAGCCTTTAGTCTAACCGTATGATAGAACAAAAACCACTGTAGCAACAATGAAAGGAAGGGTCTGAGGCTAACATGTCTTACTGAACTGTAGGCGATCAGAGACCTACCATCTTTCCAGAGCTCGGACACAAATTTGTCTGTGGACTGGTGAAGCAGTGTGGCCACGTTATCATTTAGAGGATCCATGTTCTTCATGAGCCATTCATCAGCTTTATAGTCCACCTAAGGAAACACAACAGGACACTTTTTTTTATTAACAGCCTTCTAAATTATTTTTTCTGTTATATGAACCCTTTAAAGCCTGGACCATGAAATAATTGACAGAAAATTCAATGTTTTTTTTATTTAGAGTTGTCATTGAACTCTCTGAAAAATTTAAGGAAAGAATATATATATTTTTTGTATAAGTTAAATTAGATCATTTATTTGTATCAACTTTGATACATTAGGCATTTCTGTAGAATATTATATACGTTTTCTGTTCATTACATGTGTCTGATTGTGTAAGTCCGGGTTTTTAAGATCAGCACGATCACACTGATGATGCAAAGTCCTCAAAAACTCATGTATCAAATATGATACGATTGGTTTTAAAGGTTTAATTAGTTCTGCAAAGTTGGGAAACTTATTTACTGATTTATTCCACTTATGCTAGTTTTCATATCACCCATGCTACTCTATCCTAACTGGATATCTTTAAGGACACCCCAACAGAAAGGATTTTTACTCTGTGATCAACAACCTGCTCTGCGTAGTTTCGCCTCTCTGCATTACCAAAGTAGTGCATTTAAAGTGACAGGTGACAAACATGTTGAGAAGATCTGCGCTATTTAGGATCGTAAGATGAAAACCTCAGGCCAGTTTTGTTCATTGACACACGTTCCCCTTTTTGAAGTAGCGGTTGTTGGCGTCTTCTAAGTGTTTATACAGTTGAAACACTTTATCATTTAACGACCACAGTCTTCAGTGTATTTCACTGTGATTTCACGCAATGCAAGGTAGTATTATAAAGTGAAAGATGGTAAATTGGTTTTCTAAATTCTACAGAAATAAAGGTCTGAGAGGAGAGAAATATATTTATATTAATCCCATTTGAGTTAAAGGTTTGTAGATCCAACGTTTGCTGCAATTAGCAGCTGCAACTTTTTATGTCACTAAATTTTTCTCATTCCAGAAGACATTTTTTGCTTAATCTTTTTTGTAAAATAACTCAAGATCGTCTATTTCAATAAGTTTTAGGTTCTTGCTACAGGTATTCAATTGAATTTAAGTCTGAACCTGGAATGGGCCATTCTTTGTCCTCCTAGAAGCTGCACTCCAGTTTCGCTCGATTCATCTACCCTCAACTCTAACGTTCCTTTAACCCTTTATGGGGCACTCAGTGAAATACCTTGAAAATCAAAAGCCAGCGTTATTAGAATCCAGGACAAGACCTTTTTACCTTTCTAACATTCAAAAAATATGGATATTAAGATGGCAAATAACCCGACAATATAAGAAAAATAACAAAAGTGCTTCTATAAGAAACTCATGGAAAACACTCTGAGAGTGAATTAAACACAATTTTTGGTACAACATAACCAAAGACGCATTAATACTTATACTGGCACTTACATTTATTAGTTTATAAACCTAAATATAATTGTTAACTAGGCTTATTAACTTTTTACCTTTATTTTTTAACTTTTCAGTTAGCTTTTTACCTTTTTTCTTTTCCCCCCCAACTTAATTTACAGTAGGCAATATATCATTCAAGGGCTCATCTAATTGGTCCGCCATGTAGCAGGATATTTGCTGAGTGGCTGGATATAGATCTTGTTCTTCTAGACCTTACTGAGGGATTTTGGGACATTTGCATACCCCTTACACATCATTTGTAAGGGGTATGCAAGTGATCAAAAATGGTAACTTGCCCTATAAAGGGTTCACTGTTAAAGGCAGACATTCCCACAGCATGACACTGCTTCCACTATATTTTGCTGTATAGATTATGTACAAGGAGATTCAGACTGAACAGAGCTTTCATATCATATATTTTTCATACTTGATTCATACTATGATTAAAAAGTTTTCCTCGTGTTGCCCCCGACGGTTTCCTGTGTCACTTCATGATGCTGTTCATTTATCTCTAACATTCTCTGAGGGCTTCACATAACATTTTGATTTATACTGATAAAATAACTTTGCTTTACTCTCCATTAAAATATTAAAAGCATATTTTTAAAGCGTCTGCATGCTGTGCATACAGATCATTCTGAATAATGGTGAATCACAGCAGAAGTTAAATGAAACACTCAGCATTCTGACAGAAGATTCTGCATGTGGATTTAATTAAGGTGCTTAAAAAACAACCCTTTAGTGTTTGCAGTTATTTTCCTTCAGTATCACAGTCATGCAGGATTTGTTTTGCATAATTTTAAGGTATTTCTGGATCCAACCGTCTCACGGAATCAAGCAATATTGTTGATTTGTTGATCATAGATCAGGTCCAAGTCCATGTGCCCTCTCTGTGTTTGCAAAAAGCACAACTCTGGAAACAAGGAGAACAATCAAAACATAACCAAACTATTAATCAAGACGTAATATCGGACTTTACGCTGTGAATGGCAGGCACCCTTTCAGGAATGTTAAGGAGGATCAATTTAACTTTAACTGATGCCAGACCTCTAAGGAATGGTTGTTATGTAACCAGCAGGCATCAAAAATCAGGTCTCAAACAGATCCGAACCAGATGTGAGTTTCCTGCAGCAGCAGTTTAACAACTGTGCCTTTGTTTTAACACTTTGACCTCGGTTACTAGGCTGTAAGAGCAGCAAAACCTGAGCCTCAAGATAAGATTGCTGCGCAAAGAAAGTGAGGAAACACATCCGTTTTAAAGAGGGACATAAATTGGAGAATATAAAGTCCAGGCAGAATTTAATTCTTAAAGCAGTTGAAAACTACTGTTATTCACACAGAAAGCTAAACAATATATGCTTACCCTCCCTGCATAGTGGATGATGCAGAAGTCCGCCTTGTCTTTTAGTTGACGAGGTTTCTGAAACTTGGAGTGCGTGCCTAACTCCTGCAGCACTTTGTCCACAAAGGTCTTGTCTGTGGCTTTGGGAAACCAGCACTCCTCATCAAGCAAAGCCAGGATTCCTGGAGGATTATTCTGAGAAGGATAACCACATTCAAAATCAGGAAATCACTCAAAGAGACCAGCAAAGGGACAGAGACATGCTGTAGTTCACTGACCGGCCTCTCAATGAGATCAATGCATGGCTGCAGGTCGAGGCCGAAGTCGATGAAGCTCCATTCGATGCCCTCCCTCTGGTACTCCTCCTGCTCCAGGATGAACATGGTGTGGTTGAAGAGCTGCTGCAGCTTCTCGTTAGTGTAGTTGATGCAGAGCTGCTCGAAAGAGTTTAGCTGAAAATTTAAGATAAAGCAGGGGTCAGGCTGGACTCTACCTTGTTCCTCACACAACCGCTACAGCTGACAGGTGCTTAGCATGGTGCAGAAAAGGGTTTGTTTGAATTAAAACATCAGGATCAACACCTCAAAGATCTCAAAGCCTGCAATGTCCAGAATGCCAATGAAGGAGGCCCCCTGTCGTTTGGTCCGGTCCAGGGCCTTGTTGATGCGGTGGACCAGCCAGCGGAACAGCCGCTCATACGTCGCCTTGGCCAGGGCTTCAACAGCAAAGTCAGCCTTCATTAACAAAGCAGAGAAAACATCATGAAAAATGCATGACCCCAGAGATCAGAGTTCTGTTTAGGAATTTAAGTATTGCTTTAGGTCCTTAGATGTACTCCATACTAGTTCATTGTATATTACCACTAGCTGCAAACATTTTGGATTTGCATTTTAGAACGACTTAGAAAAAAATTGCATGCAAAATGAGTCACCATGTGAAAGTTGATCTACAATGATTACATGTGCAAAGGACAAGAGGTGTAAAAGCAGTTCTGCCCACCGCTATTGATGCTCAGAAGAATTATTAAGAAACATAATAACCCTGATAATAATAGTGCATATCATTTACAGTTGACTGCACATGTGAGTATTTTAAAGTGCTATGCACAAAAGTAGAAAGAAAATCTGGATTTAGGTCAACTGATGGAATAAACCATGAAATAAGGGAAAGTAATTTGTATCATTTGTTATTTTTTTTCAATGCAAGTAATGGGAGGAAAAATCTGATTTTGTACAAAGAAAATCAGAAATTTTCTCTTTAAGCCAAATTGTCTATTAATAAGCAGACTAAACTGAACATTGAACCTGAACCGTAGAGTTGAGTGTAAATGGAAAGATTTCCAACAGAAATTAATCCTTTCAAGTTTTAGGTAGTTAGTGGCTTTTAATTATGAGACTTCAAGAAGAAGGGCATTTGTTTTAAATATAAATCATGTTCATGTAGCATTAACCTGTAACACTTCTGCACCTTTCTGAGCTATGATTTCTCTAAAAAAAANTGGATTTAGGTCAACTGATGGAATAAACCATGAAATAAGGGAAAGTAATTTGTATCATTTGTTATTTTTTTTCAATGCAAGTAATGGGAGGAAAAATCTGATTTTGTACAAAGAAAATCAGAAATTTTCTCTTTAAGCCAAATTGTCTATTAATAAGCAGACTAAACTGAACATTGAACCTGAACCGTAGAGTTGAGTGTAAATGGAAAGATTTCCAACAGAAATTAATCCTTTCAAGTTTTAGGTAGTTAGTGGCTTTTAATTATGAGACTTCAAGAAGAAGGGCATTTGTTTTAAATATAAATCATGTTCATGTAGCATTAACCTGTAACACTTCTGCACCTTTCTGAGCTATGATTTCTCTAAAAAAAAAAAATAAATATTTGAACAGAAAACTTTACAAAGCTTTTTTTTTTGTAAAGTTTTCTGTTCAAATATTATTTTATTTTTATTTTTTTTTTTTTATATTAAAAAAATATATACATTTGAACAGAAAACTTTACAAAAGTGAGTAGCACTGCTGCCTTGCAGCAAGAAGGTTCTGGGTTCGATTCCTGTTCTGTGGTCTTTCTGCATGTTCTCCCCGGGCATGTTTGGGATCTCCAGGTACTCCGGCTTCCTCCCACAGTCCAAACACATGACTGTTAGGTTAATTGGCTTCTCTAAATTGTCCTTAGGTGTGAGTTTGTGCATTAATGGTTGTTTGTCCTGTTTGTCTCTGTGTTGCCCTGCGATGGACTGGCGATCTGTCCAGGGTGTACCCCGCCTGCTGGAGTGGGACTGGAGATAGGCACCAGCACCCCTCGCGACCCCATTCGGGATAAGCGTGTCAGATAATGGATAGAAAACTTTACAAAGCATGCATCACTCACCTCCAGTTAAGCATGCACAGCCTTACATTGGTCTATCACACAGATCGCTGGTTTAAAAGTGAGATTACTCTTAGACAAACTTTATTGCCATCTTGTACACACAGAGTGTATACAAAAAGACATTTCATTCAGTAAAGTAACTCTTGTAATGTGCTGTAAACCATTCTTCAGATTACTAGGACAGGTAACAGCAGCGTGAGCCTGTACCTGCTCTTTGGTCTGAGCTTTTTGCACGTAGTCACGTCCCACTTTGATCCTCGGGGTGAGGATGGCTCGAGTGAACTCCATAACATTCATGCCAAGCAGGTGGCAGAGCTTCTGCGCCGCTAAGGGAAGGAAAGAGCCACAAGTGGGTAAATTACTGTATTATATTTATAGAGACATTTACCAGCAGATAGTCTAAAAAAGTTCACAATTTAATAAACAATAAACCTCCTGAATCAAACATTCCCTCTTGAATCACATTGTTAGATTCCTATCTGCAAGAATGACAGTTAAAAAATAAGCAAGGAAAAAGAAAAACACTACTTTAAAAATATGAATAGAAACATATGAGAGCTATAAAAAGGAGAAATCAGTCAAATTCTAATCTCCAGACTTAAGAAGAATGTAATAAACAGTCTGGCTCTGAAATAGTACATTTTAATTTGCTTTAGCTGGATACTTATGCCATTAAACATGGGTATCAAGCTTATCACATAAAAGTCAACTAAGAAAAAAATATATCTTCTATGTTGTTAATGAATGATTTTTCCTGGTCATTATTATCATTATTATTATTATTATGTGTAGACAATAGTAGGATGATATAAAATGGGATTAAGTTCCCTCATATCTTCCAGCTTACCCGTGTTCTCAGGCATTGAGGCTTGATCGGTGTTCCTCTCCTTCTTGAACACAACGTTGCCAAACTGCAGCACAGCAGACACCACCTTTAACATGCCTGATAGATTGAAGAACAATAAAACTTTATCCCTTCACTGCAGGGAGAGTCGGGTAGTGCTTACATAAAAAAAAGGGATGTAGAAGTTGAAGGAACATCTGGAAGTGGTACTTACAGACTATCTCATCATGGGTGAAGCCCATTATGTGCATCGCATCCATTGTCTCCTGGAAGTTCTCCTTGTCCTGCTGTCCCGGGATGGGAATGTTACCATTGGACAAGAACCTGTAGCTGTTAAATCCCTCTAGAAGCAGGTCAGCTGATTCAGGAAAGGAAGGAAAACTGTTAATAAGACGTTAATAAGAAGTTTTCAATTAAAATTTCATCTATTACAAAACAAACATATCCAGTTTATATAAAAAGAACATACAGACGGTTCAGTTGCATGAAATAAACACAAGAAACAGTTCTTCATCCTTTCAGCTTTTTAAGACTGGCTCCAGAGAGCGGTTCAAAGTTGTTTAGACTCTGTGAAGTCTGATTATGTTTTGCAACATTCTGAAACAATGTGTTAATGGAGTGAATTAAGAGCATCTGGTCACATGTCCAGGTTGTTTTAACCCAAACCAGGATCCTACAGCTCTCCGTCTTGCCAGCACACAGACAGACACTCACTTCGAAGGTGCTCCCCAGCTCCTGCCAACAGGCGGTAGAAAATGTGGAAAGTCCTCTCGTCTTTTGCCTGTCTGATGGCTCTGGACTTCTCTAGAAGATCTGAAGGCCAAAGCTAAGGACTGGCAAGAATAGCTGAATCTGTACAATTAAATTCCCTAAAAACAAATAATTAAAACATAAGCAGTGCTTTACGATAATAATGTTCCCTTGAGGCTTCACGTTTTGTCACAACATAGCACCACACAATATGGTTTATGGGGATCTTAATGCAAATTAGTATAGAAGAAAAAGAAACATACATAGTTTTTCCGAATTTCAAAATTATGGACACAATTTAATGTCACGATTGAAGCATGGTTACAAGATGTCAAAGTCCAAATCCAAAATCAACTGTTATTTTAAAACAGATGTTCACCGATGTTGTTAATGTAAGATATTATTAAAGAAAAATGGTCACAAATCTTAGTCTCCACATGTGCAAAGCAATAGCAATGCAGGATGCAATAAATCCAGCACTGTGGTTCTGTTAACAAAGGGAATGAATAGAAATGCACAATGTCATTTTCTGAGAGAAAATCTTCTATGCATTCGGTTACACCTCACAGTTAATCTACTTTTGTCTTTTGAAAACTTTAGCACAGTAGTTAAAAACATCTAAATATCATTCTAATAAAATCATCTCTTCCCTTTCAGATGTGTTAAAACAACAAAATGATAGAAAATATGAATTAAATGAGGAAAATGTGAGCGTTGGTTGGGAAGCAAACAGAGACACTATGAGACACTATGAGTCTGGTTGTTCTGGATCTCTCAACAGGCCTTCATTTTAACTCCTTATTTAAACAATGAGCCGTCAATCAGCTCTTTAATAGAGGATACAGGTTTCAATATTGGCTCCAACGATGTATCCTGTTACGTCAAAGTTGACTCTGATAAACTTCCCCTGTGGAACAGGACAATTAACTCTTAATTAGTCAAACAGACTATGATATATCCACATGTACACATTTATATGGCTTTATATGTTTGCATACATTTTCCCCTGATCTTTTATTTGTTTCTCCTTGTGGGGCCAGCTCTATTTAACATACCCCCAACCCCCTTGTGGTTTCTTGCTCACGACAAAAATGCAGAGAGGAACCAAAATGCCTATATTAGGAAGTGCCAGGTTAACATGTCAAGCAGGAATCTGAGGCATGTCTGTGGTTTCCTGACAGCGACTGTGTGTAGGTCTGCGGGGACATGCACCCTGCTAGTATTCACTGCTGCTCATCGGACACACCTGTAATTAATGTGAACCCGACCACCACAGAGCTTAATTTTGACCACATGGTTTACTCAGTCACAAAGAAATGTTAAACGCCTGGGGCGGAAGCTCTTTAGATTAGTGTGAACCAAACCAG